>NW_019416350.1:2695570-2861341 GCF_000390285.2 Anoplophora glabripennis | reverse complement strand
TCGTCTTGGAGAATGCCAAATAGTGAATGGAGGACATCTTCAGCATTTGCGACATTGAGTTTATTTTTGTAAATTATCTAGTTGTTTCAATTTCTAAATGAAAAAAAACTTGCTATTGAAAAAATAAAACTTGTTTATTTGGTATGGCTGGATTCGGTTTTCTATAAGCTTTTCAACGAGACCCCTCATGCCTTATGTTTCCATTTGAAAAAAAAGTAGGCGTAGCTGGTGTTAGGGGGTTGAAGAAAAATTAATTATTATACAGGGTGGTCCGAATTTTATGCAGGAAACTTCGAGGGCAGATAGATCTCTTTAAAATAATAGGTGTTTGCCTTATAAACATAGGTTTGGAACGGCCTCGTTTTAGAGATACAGGGTGTTGAAGTTGTTAAAAAATAAATTTTTTTGTTTATATCTCCTGAATCTTTTAAACCATCTCAATAAAATTTGGTACAGATAATGTATGGCAGTAGGCCTTGCATTACTTAAAATGTGAGCTCTTAAGGGTCAACCAGTGGTGTACAACTGGACAGGGGTCGCCCTCTTTTTATAAAAAAAACTGCGCCACTGTATTTTTTACAAGTTATTCTAACAGATTTATATTCTAATGCACTAAATACGTGAAAAAGGTAACTTGAATATTTTTTCTCTAAGATTCGCCGTTTTCAAGTTATTCATACCAATACAATCCCCTTGTGGCAGACACTTCAAACAATAATATTACAAGAATATTTATGTTTGTGTTTAAAAGTAAGTGCAATTTGTAAGCAGATCAACAACATTATTTCCACATCACATGTGAGGTAGTGTTCCTAGTGTGTTTTAGTTTCCCCTGGAGGCTTAATCCACTATCTTTACAAATAAGAACAATTTAAATTAAAATAAAAATACATTTACCAAGCAACAACAATTAAACAAGAAACGAAATTAACGTTACGTATTTACAGTAATTGTTCAAAATGCGAACCATCCACATCGATACATTTCTGACAACTTCTATTAATGATTAATGGAATTGCTTTACTAATATCATGTGGTGGTTTTATTTTAATTCATTACACCCGTCTTCTATTCGCTGCAGTAGTTGTGGTCTTGTATCTATTGGAGTAGAGTAAACTTTACTTTTCAGATAGGTAACCCCAAACATAGAAGTCCAGGGTGTTTAGATCTGACGATTTGGCTGGCCAAGACATTGAATTCTCTGCACCATTATGGTTGACATTGGCATTTGGTCTTCAACCGACCCATCGCCCCATATAATTTTTAAGCCATTCTTCTATTATTCTCCTAAAATGCGTAGGTGCACCATCCATTTGTACCCAGCTATTTTATGGTATATTTAATGGAACATCTAGAAAGTTTAGAAATGACTGGGAATTTAGATGGGGTGACAAGAAGAAAGGTTCGATTTATTCCGAGCCACATTTTCACAGAAAATTTGTGTTGACAAGATCTTGTCCGAATTTCATGAGGATTTTCTTGTGACCAATTATTGTGAAAATTTACTACCCTTCGCCTTGTGAATGTAGCCTCATCGGTCCAAAGTATTTCTAGTAAAAATTCTGGATTATGTTTTATTCCGTAATTTTGGCCATCCCTGTATAAGTATAGTACGTGATAATAAGTACCAGCAAAAGTTCCTGCCATCCGCGTCATAGCCAGAATTTCACATCAGGAGGGCCGTATCGCGAATTTGAGGTGAATGAAAAGAAATAAAAAAACTATTTTGTTTGAAAAAAAATACAACTTATGATGGTTTGAAGTTACTTAAATTCGACGTAAATTTTCACCACTGTATACAGTAAGGGATTTTGAAATTATGGATGTGAAGATTCCAATTTGGAAAGATAGCCATACTCCCCAGCTATCTTTTTTAATAGAAATATTAATCTTAGCCTGTGCTGTATTGCTAAACACGCAATGTGTGCTGACACTTTGATAAAAATATCGTTAGGTTTTTTAGTAATCTCAGACGTATATTTTCACATTTGTACATGTCTGCCTCTGTTCTGAAGCTTCGCATCGATCAATTTGTTCGATACGTACCTAGCGGCACCCTAATGCTTGTCGTGTCAGCCTAGCGTGCCGATGCACGTGTTTTTGTATGTATGGTGAGCATAGAGCGGCACACAGCTTGACCACAGATTTAGCCGTATACTGCTACTACAGCACTTAGTACAATTTTAGCTGCTTATTAAAGTATTATATTTGTAGGAGCTGAAAAAGATGTGTTTTATTTTCCCATGTTTAAAGTGTTCTAGTATGAATAATTTGGGTGGAACGAACAATTTTTATCATTATTGCCTACAGTTTTCCTAGTGTACCCGCAAATTGTTTACCTTCTATTACGTTACGTAAAATGGGTGTGATCCAACCTTTGTTAAGTTGATTCAATACACCGACGATTGCAATTTCAGTGATACAAATAGCGTGGTATGCGTTCATGGAACATAATACAGAAATAAATCAAAAGAAATGAGTAATCACTTATTATTCAATTGATAAATCGATCCGATCGGCACAATAAGCATTTAAATCACCGCGTTCTTTGTGATTGATATGTAAGAATCTCCCGCTGTCAATATGTTAATGCGGACCTATATATCCGAATAAAAATAAATACAGTGGACTTTCACTACGTTTATCGAAAATTAGTATATTATGAGGTTATCAAATTCCTTGGGACCACAGAGCACCTAGAGTGTACGTTTCCTATCCCAAAGCTTGGGAACCGGTGAAGCCAAATTGCGAGGAAGTGGAGTGTGCGAGGTAATCTGACTGCGCATACTTTGAACAGGTCCGAATATTTTTACACTTATGACAAATATTCATTTTTCAAGTTTGGAATTCAGGAGATAATATATTTTAATGTCTTATATTAAATAAACCTACAAAATAATTTAAATGGTTGATAATATGAGCCTGTACATTTGCATCAGTTAATAACGTGGGCACTAACTGGAAATAAGTGCATGTGAGATAGAGAAGGCTGCGCGAAGCTGTCGAAATGCCATAAAATATTTTTATGTTATTACTTAAGAATGAAATTTCAGCACTATTGTTACCAGATCTGCTATTAGAATCGTCAACGATACACTTCCTCAAGATTGTTCAAATAAAAACAACATACTTAATAAAATAGCGACAATAGCAACAAAGCAACAATGTTAACACAGCGAATGTCTAACAGCGAGTGAGAGCCCGAGGCTGGCTGGGCTGAGGTTGGGCTGCTGGTTGACTTCATCGGCTTTCCTCTACAGTTCAGTCTATTTTGTCTATGCTTGGGACTGACTTATATTGCCATAAACGTTGATTATAGCCATGTTAAGTACAGGTAAATAGGTTAAAATGCTTTTGATAGAAATCTAGCGAAAGTCTTGTACTTCAATTTATATTAAATTTAGAATTCTTTATTTTTATACCTGCATGCTCTTTCTTATTCGACTCCCTTTTTGGATCTACTGTTTAGAAAAAAGTAAAAGAGACTGAAGTATTAGGAATTTCTTCTTGCGGTCTCAAACAAATTTATAGAAAAAAACAATTGAATTTTGCCTCTTGAAAATATAAATCAAACTTATTTTATTTTTTAATGAAAAATCTGTATATTTGCGTTTTATGGAATTCTTTCTTTTCTCTCATGATATATACATATCATATAAAGAGCCTTTCTAAATGTTTACAAGCCACGTGACTGGCGAGCTTAGGCAACCCAACAATGCAGGATTGGTACCTACGGGTAACGAAAATTCCCTAAATCTTGGCGTCACTAATATTAATGATTCGTTTACAATGAACAATGACAAACCGTCACGTCTACGCTCGAGATATTGCGATCGCCGATTGGTTGAATGGGAATCTCGTGAAAAATTACAACAATCACAGCCGATGAAACAGAATATCGTGTTATGTAATCTTGATCTTATTGTTTTAATTTTACCGAAATTTATTTGCCAACGACTTACTATTCCAATCATTTATTAGACTTTTGCATTGCTTTGATAGTTTGCACAATATTTTGGTTTATTTACTGACTCTCCAGTAAGTATGGATAAAGTCGAGATTACCATGGAACCAATGACTGATAACCTTCTTCTGTTCTGTATCAAGGACATTATTTTAAGTAACTCTCTTTGATGAAGGGACATTCTGATGGTTCCCAAGAAGTCCTTTTTTATGTAGTTCCTTCTATCTGTAGGACTCTGAAAGTTAAAGTAAACAAAGAACAGAACAAATAATTTATATGACATGAGAAACAAATATTGAACAAAGTTAGTACCATGCATGAGGTGGAAAATAGAGAGCAATTAAAAAAACTTCTTTTGTCTAGTACTAAATGAACTGAACATAACATATAATATATTTCTTATTAGTAAAGAATTTGAATTTATTTTACTGAATTTAACAGAGGAGGAACATACACATTCACTAATTCCATGGTAATCTTGACGTCATCCATAAAATATACAGGGTGTTTTCGAGAAAAAAAAAGCCAAATTGTGGGAAAATCTCATTTTGCCAGATCGACAACAATGTATTTCTCTACCTACGTGTTTCAAGTCTCTTAAAAGAGACAATTTCCCACGTGACTTTAATTTTTTCTGAATATTTTATGAGTAATGGTAATTATTGTAATTTGTAATTATCTTTTGAAGGTTTTACTAAATGGTATATAATGTATAAGTTATAGAAGTACCCCAATTAGTTTCTGAATTAAAACCAAGTAGCATTATTAACAACAAGTAGAAAAAAATATGCTTTTTCAGACTATGATAAAACTTCCTTTAACTACATCTGCAAAGGCGACTTTTTGTGCAATAATTTGTAAACGAATCATTTTATATCTTTTTTATTGTATAACATTATTGAAAATCGAAAATTAACAAACATTTGTTAAATATTTTAAGTAAATGTTTTAAAAATGCATAACAAAATTGGAAACCACTCAAATCAAACCAAAATATTATTACTCTCATTTTCGATTCATATAAAAGCTTAATTATACAAATATATGCAAATATCTATTTAATTATAGCAACATGAAAGTTTTTAGTAGTTTAAAACTGGTATAATACCATAAAATTTGGCATTAATTGATTATGTAAAAAGTTATAAATTTATAATTTTCAGATGTTATTGATCCTTTGATTATTAATAAAACAGGTTAATGCATAAGCGATGAAATTTTGGATATATTCTCATCATCGATATTTTGAAAGGAAACAACATACAAATTTTTAAATATATATTTTATTATTAGCTCTTTAATTTCTATATCACTTTGAAGATATTTTCTTCTAAGTTCTATTAAATGAAGTCAAACCAAAAATCTAGGTACGCGAAATATCTCTAGAACTATCAATTTATAAGACAATAAATAGTAAAAAATCAGTAAATATAATTATCTAAAATAAATATTAAAAATAATACCTAGATATTATTAATATAAAAACACATAACAGACGTATTGGAATGGTTAAGTAATGTAATCTTTCAAAGAAATATCTTGTATTCTTGTTGTTCTAACATCACCCTTGACAAAGACCAAAACGCAAAAATTGCTACTATAGAAGGATCTTACTATTTTTATATTTTACTTAGCATTGCTTTTTCATGTGGTGTTTGTGTAAATGGAGTTAATGAATATTAGAACTAGAACAAAATTATATACATATAGAGCGCAATAATACCTTTTGATAGAAATTTTAGAAAAATGTTTAAATTTATTGTGTTTAAAGTAAGGTAAAAACAACATATCTGAATTATTTCTTTCTTCTTAGTCTTTGTTTTCATTCTTAATACTTTTTAGAATATAAATATTTAGTTATTGGTAATTTATATTTCAAATATCTATCTTAGCAATATTCCAGATGATATACTACGAGGGGGAACCCAAAAATAATCGGGCAGTTCCCTGCGCGCGTCTTTCTTGTAGTACGGGCTTTTCCCGCTAGATGAGTGTTACATAACCCCTCCTGAGTAAGTCTACATCATCGCTTGAGATAGTTGTGGCAAGCCCCTGAGACAGTTTTCGTGCTACGTCTACCTCTACCTCATCAATTTTTTTAAACGGCTGTTATTTGAGAATAATGACATTGAAATTTTGTTTTCTGCTCGTAGCACAGCTGAAGTACTGAAGCTTTTCACCTGCGAATTCTTTGAAACTGAACCGATCGACTTGAAATTTGGCAGATAGTTAGAGAAAAGGTCAATGAACATTAGTGCCGATTGACGCCTCCACCCTGTTGGGGGTTGACAACCTTTCTCGGGGGTGGAAAATATTGCAAATCGATAGGGAATCAAATTTCGAGCAGAAAATATTCGAAGAATTTTTTCGAGAAATTAATAGTTTTTTAGTTATTCACGATTGTGTGAAAAAAAAACACTTTTTCAAAGTATTTTTCGCGAATAACTCAAAAACTACGCATTTTATTCAAAAAAGTGTAATGAACGAAAATGTTATAAATAAATAAATAAATAAAATCGTTCTTTAAAAAATGTTATACGTCCTATACAAAGCGAAATATGGTTAGTGGAAGGGGACTTGTTTTGGGGGGAAGACTCGAATCGATGTATTCAACGTCAAATAACGGAAAAAGGATTAATTTTACGTGTATAACGCTCCAGTGGTTTTTTGTAGTACTCAAAAAGACCTTCAAAATGAGCACTTATAAAAGTTAATTAGAGCAAAATTGAAGGAGTTATCATCAAAAACAGATGAGTTGCTCATATTTTTTATGGAAAAATAAGCAGTAAACGCTGTACCATTTCCAACAGAATTAAAATTAATCGTAGACTTTACAATTAGTTTTGTTTTAGTGTTTTTCATACAATCCTGAAGTTAGACCGGTTTAGAATGCGTATTTTTTAAATAATGTACGGTAAAAGTTGAAAACGTATTTTTCCATTATCCAAATAAATTGCCTTATTTATATAATAACTCTGAAAGTATGAAAGATATGTAAAAAATGATGTATAACAAAAATGAAACTTTTTTTTCAACAAATATTTTGCTTTTTTTTATTCTTATAGCATAAAAAATAAAGGAGATATCGCCGCTTGAAGTATCCATTTTAGTGAAAAAACGACATGTCTCGAACCCTTCGATCCTTTCTCTTTAAAAAACGAAGGTCTTAAAAGGTTTTATATGCAAACGATCTTACAGCTCTTGAAATTACCTTTAAAATGCTTTTTTTGTAGGATACTATAGCTTTAAAATTAACCGAGTTATGGTAAAAAAACCAATGACATTTTTTCGGAGCAAAATAGGCTTTCTCATTTTTATATATTATATATTATTATTATATTATACAAACAAAATAAGTAAAAAAATTTAGTGTAAAAATTTATATGTAGCGTAGCAATTTTGTTATGATTGATTATATCTAAAAATCGATTATAATAAAAATATTTTTCCTAGTAAAATATTCTTTCATAAACAATATAAGGGAATTTTTATTTTAAATTATTGCACAATTATAGCATTCCAAGATTTAAAACGTATTTTATCATTTTTTTAGCACAGGGGTGATTTATAAGGGTTGAAAAGTGTTATGAGATACAAATTCTTTCATAAGCAATGAGGGAGTTTTTATTTTAAATAATTGCACCATATTTGTCAATACAGGGGTGGTTTTTAGGGGTTGAAAGGGAATTTTTTTTATTAGCTGTAAGGTAATATTATTTTAAATAATTGCACGATTTAATCATTCCATATCTTTAAAAAGTAATTTTTTATCATTATTTTTTGCATAGGGGTAGTTTTTAAGGGTTAAATAAAGGGTCGAAAAGATCAAATGTATCATAAAACATGTTCGAGAACATGGAACATTATTTAATCTTTGTGCTTGAATAAGATTTTTATCAATAAAATGTTTAAAACTTAATTTTTTCAATTTTTTTTCAGTCAGGGGTAGTGTTACCCCTAAAAAACAAAGAGCGTCAATCGGGCTTGTCACGCGTTTACCTCTCCGTTGTCAATCAACCCATCAAAACGTGTAAAAATTCACTTACTGTCAGTTCTAAACATCGTTATTATTAATTCTTCAAAAAAAGTATAGTTTCTTAAATGGATACATCAAAATATGTATCTTTTTGTAATTGTACCGAATCAAACTATATATTCCTATTTTCTAATGTTGAGTAATTAGCACGATTATTAACTTATCTACAAAGTATAACTTTGGACGCGCTGTTTCCAACGTTGTTTATTAATGTTTCCTCACGTTTACGAAGGTACTTGACCCAACGCAAATTATCTTCAGAAATTTAAGCACTTTCACTTCAAGCGAAACTTGTTAAATCGTCACGTCCTTCCCAAGCCTTAAAAGAAAAAGAGTTTAATGAAATTGAAAGTAGATTAATTTCTTGTGATACATATACTTATACACACAGCATGATTCATTTATAAGATTTAACAGGTGAATTATTTTACTTTAGCATAAAATTTCGATCAAAAATAGCGGAAATGGAAAAGTAGGTAACTGTAGCTATGATCTGGACAATAATGGCAAATAAATTATGATGGCATGGCGGTGGCATAAAAATAATAACATAGTCCAAACAGTAATTTGAAAACAAAAGTCAGTAATTAAAACAAACATTAACTGCACTGCTGGTCAGTTAAATCTGTCATTCTTTATCTTCAAGGAGAAATTTCTAAATATGAAATTGATCGATGCTTTTGAGTCTGTTTTTCTTATTCGCATGTATTTCACTCAACATTATTAATTTCATAGACCCTTTTAAAGGATATGAGAAAGCTTAACTGCAATTAAGGACCTGAAATGTAAGATTTTTTGTTTTTATTGTGGAAATATACATATTTATAATTTTGAAAAAAATAACTAGCGTAGAATGAATTACCCTGACATAATTTAATTGATACTTTTTCTATATATAATCACTGGCAAGTTACATTATAGAGCCCTGGGCAAATTTAAATTTAAAGCACTCTCTAAATATTTCCTTGCATTTGCGTCATTTTTTAATTTTAATTTTTTTTTAAATAGGAAAAATTAATAAGAATCCGTATTTAAAGTACCAACCAGTTACGCTTCCTTAACTAGAAAACTTTGACCTGCCTTTGTTGTTCTCGGACTAGGTTCTGTGGGGGCGGAATTAGAACTCCTAGGCTCACCATTGTGTTCACTTCGGTTCCTATTGAGGGCCTAAGGCCACTATGGACAAAACTTTTTTCAGGTAATGGTGAGACGTTCCATTATGGTCTCTGCAACTGGTCGTATCCAATGCTTCCAATGCTTTTCGTTTCCTAGCTAGCGCTAAGGAAGTGAAAGGTGTCTGTGTCAAAAGAAGATGATCAGCAACTCACGACAATCATTACAGAAAGCCATCCCAAACGGATATATATCTGAACGCTGACTTGCATCACTACCCAGTCTAAAAGCAAGGTATTGTCAACGCTATAGTACATCGAATACGTACCATATGTAAGCCGAAACACTTGGACGAAGAAATACAGCAACTACGATCTGTTTTTAGAGAAAATACCCGAACAGAAATACAAGTCATCAGAAGGGCATCTAAGAACAAGGAAAATATGTAAAGGAATGAACTACTCTAAGGCTTCGAGTACATGGAAAAAAGTATACATTGGATTAACGTGGTAAATATATGTCAGTATTAGGTTAAAGGAACACAGCTATCACTTGAATAATATCAATGGGTATAATTCAGTAGTTGTGGGGCACAGAGCAGGTACAGGACTTTACATGGAAACAATTGTGGCAAAAGTGGCTCATCCGCAAAAATCAAAGATTGGAATGGAACGTCCCAAGTCTACAAGCTACTCACTAGGGCGTTAAGGACCAGACAGCAAGTATAAATACCAACCAGGGGACTTAATCTCCCGATTCAGAGTTTCTTCCAAAGAGATTGATGTGAGTCACGATACTTCAAGAAGCTTAACTGATGACGTTCAACCAGCCATAACAATGTTGTACGAATTCTACTTGTTTAAATTTTCTTGAGATTTTCTATCAAAATATGGAACGTATAGGAAAACTAAACATCACCAGCATTTTGATTTCTAGATTTTGCTCGGAATTATTTCTTGAAAACGTTATAAAACTTATTTTGACAAAAATATGTGTTCTTCTGAGATGATTCTAAAATAAATCAGACTATTTTGATGTAAATTCATTTCTAAAAGAATTCATTTCATAATAAAATTTAAGGATAAGTTCATTTGTTTTCATGGGTGCATTCTCTAAATTATGGAAATAATTAAATCTAAAATATTTTTCTTCTTTATAATATTATTTTCCTTTCTAGGAAATATTCAGCTGCTATTACTCATCAAAAATCAGTCCGGTGTATATTCATTTTTCCAGAAAATACCATACTCAATAAACAAACAGAAAACAGTCACCTTCATTTCTAACAACGGCTTAAATACTGCGAAATATAAATCGTATTTGTGTAATAAACGAGTTGGCTACTTTTAAGATTAACGGTCAGCAAATAAGGACCGGAGGTTACATGCGAAAGGTTGAGCGAGGGGCCAGAACATCCTAGATATCCATTCGATTGCATAAACGCTCTCGCGTGGGTTCTCTGGCTTGATTAGAAGTGCTGCAGGTCCTTCGGACACCCACTCAGTCATTAGTCCCGAGTCTAGTTCGAAAATAATTCTAATTCTATCTCTCGAACGTTCTTAAGATGGAAATTTTAGTGTTATCTACTAACAGAAATTGTAGCAGACTAATCATATAAACAGAGTAGACATTTTCTTTTCACGGACTTATATTATGGGTGCACATTGAGTTAAAATATACGTGAGCGACAAAAGTATGGAATATATTTATTTAAAAATCAGATGTTCGTTATTTGAAAAATCACTCTTACCCGTCGAATTATATTTTTAGTTGCGCATTTTCTGAAGCAATTTTCATTTATATAGGGTGGCCCAAAAAAAGTTATGAAATCAAGGCCAACTTTTTTAAATGGAAATCCCACATAACCTATACCTATCTTTAACCGTTTTCGAGATAATGGCGTCTGAATATAGAATATGAAAAATTTTCAAAAATTACTCTCGATGCGTAAGGACTGTAACGTCAAAGTCAGTGATAACTGGAGTACTTTCTGCTAAATACATTTTGTGTTTTTGTATTTTGTGTTTACAAAAAAACATGAAACGGCGCTAAAAATTTGCAAATTAACCTGGCCCGTAATTTAAATAGTGACATTTAACAAAATCATATTTTATACAATAAAATTATATTTTATTGTATACTTATATTTTTTACATTCAAGTCGTTGCGTCCTAATGATCAAATTAAATTACCGAACCACTTATTTCTTATGGATTTTTCTGATTTGAAGCAACTTTCTGTGAACCACACAAATCTAAGATGTAAACGTGGTTTTATTTTAAAACCAGCAGGCTAAATAAAATATGGTAATTTTTGAAAATTTTCCATATTCTATATTCAGACGCCATTATCTCGAAAACGGTTAAGATATGTATAGGTTATGTTACATAAAAAATGATCAGAATTCCATGGAAAATTTAATAAAAATACAAAAAAGTGGGGTTTCCCTTTAAAAAAGTTAGCCTTGATTTCATAACTTTTTTTGGGCCACCCTGTATAAATGAAAATTGCTTCAGAAAATGCGCAACTAAAAATATAATTCGACGGGTCCGAGCGATTTTTTAAATAACGAACATCTGATTTTTAAATAAATATATTAAATACTTTGGCGCTCACTTATGTATTAGATGCATGAGAAAAGATAATTTGCCTAATAAATATACAGGGTTAATTGTCCTTGTATCTTTCTTATTTCAAGAGATACAGAAATTAGAAATTAGAAAATTCCTAATAGTTCCGAAGATATTGGAAGGAAACCGATTTTATGCTATTTCTTTTTTTAGTCGTATTTCACTCGTTTTTCAAAATTTTAGGACAAAAATGTGTGGTCTGATATTAAATGATGTGAGGAATAGATTTCTGCTATCAATGTTAACGTATCTCTAAAAGTGTATACTGAGCGATAATCAACTTTTGTTTCTGTTATGGACGTTATATTGAATTTTTGCCTCATTAGAAGTAAACGGAAATTCTCTTTATGATGATGTATATTTGGGGTTTTCATAAATAAATAACCAAGATATTGATTATATTTATAATGTAAATAAAAGAGTCAAGCAGCCATGTGAAACAATTGATTTTTTTCTAAAAATTAATACAACAATTAATAAACAACAACTTTTATTTAAATAACAATAACAAGAGCAACGAATAAACAACATAGATAAAGCAAAACAAAGTTAAATAGTAAATTTAAATTTTATCAGAAATGTTCGAAGTGCATATCATTACTATTTAATTGGTTTTGCTTTACCTACGTTGTTTTGCTCGCTCTTGTTATTGTTTTGTAAATAAAGGTTGCTGTGTTAAAAAGTATTAAAATAAGAAATATTAAATTAATTTGTAGAAGAAATTTAAATGTTTCACATGGCTACTTGATTTTTTAATTAAAATTATAATTATATTCAAAATCTTTGTTACTTATTTATAAAAACCCCACAAATTATACATCTTTATAAAGAGAACAGACCTTTTTAGTAGTGACGTCACATACGCCAATTAATAGACAACCCCATAGTACACATTGTCATGAAGAATTCTCAGTATTTTTACTACATCGATTTTTGACCTTATGTACTTTGGATGTAAGTGACAAAAATTGTTCTTTGTCATGACCTTAAATATCGCGATAATCTGGCAATATTAGAAATATTTAAGAAGTTTCAAACCCCAAGTGACAAACTAAAAGAATAATTATAGAATTTATATATTTAAAGTTATAGAACAATATTCACTTTTATGGTAACTAATAAATGAAAATTATATCGATGTTACT
Organism: Anoplophora glabripennis; assembly: GCF_000390285.2. NCBI lineage: Eukaryota > Metazoa > Arthropoda > Insecta > Coleoptera > Cerambycidae > Anoplophora > Anoplophora glabripennis. The sequence continues at coordinate 2,848,453 of NW_019416350.1, read as the reverse complement.
GAGCAGATAATTTCGAGATCTCACCTGCGCAGGAGACTATTCTCGATCATGCGCATTAAGAATAACACGGCTAATGTAAAATTTTTACTTTTTTTTAGGAATATTCTTTTATATCGTTTTTTATAAGTTTCAAGCACACTAGTGTATCTATTTTATGAAATATGTGTTGGTTGTTCTTCAATACTTCTAAATCCTTGTAAAAACCAATAAATTTGAAGTTGTTCATTTTTATAGTATCTATGTAAATAGTACACAAGGATCAGATTCAGTCTATACAATTTCAACTATGAGGTTGCGGGTTGCCTAAAGATGTGATGTTACACTAAAAGAGTCTATTTTCCATTTCTTCTAATGAGGCAAAAATTCAGTATGGTGCCCATAACAAAAACAAAAGTTAACTGCCACTCAGCACACATTTTTATCGATATGTTAAATTACAGTTAAATTATAGAAAAAATCGATTCCTCAGATCATTAAATATCAGACGACACATTTTTGTCCTAAGATTTTAAAAATCAAGTGAAATACGACTAAAAAAGAAATAGCTTAAAATCTGATTCCTTCGAATATCTTCGGAGTTATTCGGAATTTTCTAAATTTACTGAATCCGTCATCGGTATAAAATTCTGCACGTTTTTGCTCATTTCTGTATCTTTCAAAATATGAAAGATACCTGTATTGGACTGTTAAAAAGTTGTTGTCCTGTATATGAATGTTAAGATAGTTAATAACTGGATAATTTCAGAGCTGGTTATTACTTCTTAACGCTTTGAAAGATAATATTAGTTAGTTTCGTCAAAAAAAAAACTCTGAAGCCCTAGATTAAGCCTTCTGGCCGGTATTTTTATTTGGTTTGTGATATTTATCCATATCGTTCCCGCACCTATAAACTTTGTTTTTTTTTAGGGATAAGTCGTTTCCGAATTCCAAATATTCCTAAACACAGGAAGTTTTTGCAAGTCTGAATTTTTGTTGTTTCTATGTCTTGGCAAAAATCTTCCCTCTCTTAATCAACGCAACTACAATATTAACATATTGCCTTTATTATTTTATTGTTTTTTTTAATGTCGGTCAGCTTTATCCACTGTAACCTTAATGACATTAAAAATTGCTGCAAATTAAAGTAAAATGTAAGAAAATAAAAAAATTGACGGTTTAGATAGCAATCATGGTTCTTATATTATTATACCGAAAAAATACGCATAATAATTATAATAAATGATTTAATAATTCATAATAAGGTATGTCAAAATGATGGACAAATTATTTGTAATTATTTTTGCATTCTTAGCTTCTCGTATCATGCAAATTGCCGCAGCGGTGGCAGAAAATTGTTCTAGTAGAAACCTTCCAATTAAACTGAGCTACGTAACCTTTTCATTAAAGATATCTTTTATTTGTGGTATATAGTAATATAGTACGCTGCAGCCTAATTACGAGCTGCGTATTTTTGATATCGAAACACCTGTTTATTATGACTATGAATAATATTTTAATTATGAGCCACTTACGATCAACGAAAGATGGTGGTTTTTTAACATTTGTAGATTAATAAGACTGCTTTTCAAACTACGTATAACAACGTCGCTCGATGTTATTGATACTCTAACAAAGTGTTGTCAATTACTGTTTATTTAGAATTTAATTAGGAATATATAACAATTAAAAAAATGTTTTAATGAGACATTGTATTAAAAAAGTATATTAGGCTGAAAAGTATAAAGTAGGCAAAGCAAAGTTTTTTCTTTTTGATGTGAAGATGAAATTTAAAACCAAATTGAGCAGTATGATGTTCTAATATACAGAATGTAACACAATGGCGTGTTAAATATGAAGAATGATATATTGCTGATTCAAATTTAATACTATTTAAATTTTGCTCTTCATTTCTGAGACACAGTATAAAGTTTAAAAAAATATCTCCAAATTCTTCTTAACATTGTTTATCATTTTTGAAACTGAAAACTAATTTGATGCTCATGAACAACATTTTAGAGATATTTATTTAGTACCAAAACAGTAAAAGCTATTCAAGAAAGTTAAGAAATCATTTTTGTTCAAAATAAAATTTTTACTTCAAAAAGAACTATTTTTGCAGTGATATGCCACATTTTTTTTGGAAAACGTAACGAGCATATTTATCTACGTCCCTGATTTGAACTGGGACTTATTTTTTTTACTTTAATTGCCACATTATTGATGTATTTCATATAATATTGAGTTTCAATATCTTTATTTGGAGATATTAGAATTCTTTTGACAGTATTTATTGGATATAATTTTTACTAAGGCAAATGTGATGAGTTTATGAAAAATGTGCAATCCCCTATGCAATCAAAATATACTAAAATGAAAGTTGAGATAATTTATTCTTAAAAATATCTATTTACACTTTTTCGATTTTCGACTAAATACCATCAAAATCGAATACCTATCTCAATCTAATATAAATCTAATATCTAGTTAAATACTGTCTAATACCTAATAATATCTAACTAACCACAATTATTTAAATACAATCTAAATATCTCGCTAAATGTTATCTAGCTAAATACCATCCAGCTAAGTACTATTTAGCTAAATACCTTCTAGTTAAATACCATTTAATATCTAGCCATCAATAAGTACCATCTAAATACCATATATCGTATAGGTATCTAGCCATCAAAATCTAACACCTAGCTAAATCTAACCTAAATCTAATTTTTAGCTAAATGCCATCTAATATCTAGCTTAGTACCATCAAAATCTTATTAAATTTTTAACAGCGTTTCTGTTATTTTATCTAGCTAAATACCATCCAATACCTAATACCATATGATATCTCGCTGAATGTTATCTAATATTTGTAATATCTAAATACCATCTAGCTAAATACCATCTAATATCTAGCAAAGTACCATCTAAATACCATATATCGTATATCTAGCTATGTAGGATACCATCAAAATCTAATACCTAGCCAAATCTAACCTAAATCTAATATCTAGCTAAATTCCATCAAAATCTTATTACTTTTTAACAGCGTCTCTGTAATTTTAATCTAGCTAAATACCATCCAATATCTAATATATCTTGCTGAATGTTATCTAATATCTAGCTAAATACCGTACAGCTTAGTACCATTTAGCTAAATACCATCAAAATTTTATTAGATTTTTAACAACGTTTCTGTAATTGTTTTTATATTTATTGGGAAAATAGCATTTTGTTAAGCTCTTTATTTTTATAATAACAAAAAATAAAATATAAATATATAATATACTAAGCCACACTTTGAAATTTTATATTTGGTGTACCTACCGAATTAATTATTATTATATTACAAAAAAATATTGCAACCTTTTAAAAAATAGAGAGTAATGAAATTATAATTTGTGCAACACTACTAACTGTCGACTGTTTCTTAAAATTAAAAAAAAAACATATTTGATATATGAATTAAAAAATTAAGGAATAATTGTGATTTTAATTAACGCTTTTAACCACTATATTATATCCACTCACGTTTTTTATATTCAAATTAAGAAAGTTATATACTTACAAACCTTTTACTGTGGCTGTTGTTTTTTCAAGATGTACTACGGCTCTCATATATTTACGGTGTTATCCTGACAGGCGGAAATGCAGTTCTGCTCACGATGTTGTATGAGAACTCCCTTAAAAAAATACTTTCTTTCACTTTTGCTTATTCGGTATCGAGGACACAACACATTAAATTAATAACCGACTCATTACATAAATCTTATAATCGTATACCTGCCGCAAGAGAAAGCAGCAATCAGGAAAGTAAAATTATTATGAGGTTATTATCATTTCTGTCACGGTAACATCATAATATGCGTTTGATGGGAATACATACCTTTTAATTTCGTTAATGTTGTTTACGTGTTACTTGCAGAAAGTCGCAAATTCCTCTTTGTTGAAAAACTTCTGACGTTAATTAAAAGGGTTTTTTAATTAATTTCTTTTTTTCTTAGTTAGGTTCTCCTCATTAGAGGCAGCAGTGTGTGTGCGACATTTTGTTTTCGATCTGTTTATGACCCTAACGTAGAATTTTTAAGAGTACGAGAATAACAGTATTTTACATGAAGCTGTATCCAGATAACGCGAAAGACATTGCAAACTCGACTTATTTTACACACGTGTTTGGAAGAACAACCGTTTTGTAGAAGTTATATGCGTCAAAAATGTATTATTTTTTACCAAATGCAGCTCTATGTTATTCTCGTATTCTCTTATTTACGTTCCACAGCTTCTTTTACATAGTTTCCAGCTTCTGATTTGTCTCCTCTGACTGATACAATACCCTCATTATGCGTTCACATTTTCACATGGTCACATGGGTTGGGTCTATTCCCGATGGAACCTACACATCAAGATTGACCAAATTGTTACTCAAACATTTCGTGAATCTACAATGTACAACTAGCAGACCTACTGTGACCCTTAATGATCTGAGATTTTCCTTCTTTACGTCCATAGTTTATTCCCTTGATGAACCTTTGAAAACTTGGTTTGTTTACGTTACCATCTTTGAGCCTTATTGTTCACACATTTCTGCATGAGTATCTTCTTAACAATTCAACTAGCACTGCCTCAGGGCTTCTTAGGGCCATAAATGAGCTTAGTCTGCCTAAATTACCAGTCTTTTCGTGGCTTTGATGTCCCTCATGCCTTGGTACTCAAGCTGGGGTCATATCTTTTGGACTTGATTAACTGAATTTGAACTGATGAGTTGATTGCTTTTAATGCTGCTTGCCTGTTGGAGTAATTAATGATTCGTTGGTCTTCTTCTTCTTATAACCGTTGTGCACTGCACTTTTGTACAATATTGAATGGCCATTACTTCTATCTGGTAGATTGTGGTGTGCATCCCTAGACTAAGGGGCCAATTAAGGCAAGTGGATGATTTAAATGGTTACATTAAGTATAGAAGACATACACTGGCTTTAAATATTATCTAATAATATTATTAAACGTTAGCATACATATCAAATTCTTGAGCGAAAACGTGGTTCCTATTAGTGATCTACTAAGTGGCATAAGTTTCGTTTTGCATCAAGGCAGTCTGGTCCAATCATATTGATGCTGCTTGATTCAAGGATGGAAACATTACTACTGAAATGTGGAACCAAACTTATGCTTTATTTCAACTGTAAAATCTACTTATTCGATTGACTGGAGTGGTTTTCTTGGTGGGAAAGGACCAAGAAATCTGTTAAGTGTTATGGAATCAGTTTTAACTTCAACAGATCTTGATTTTTTTTTTAATTGGACTTAATTAGGTACCTAATGGCAAATCTGGAGATGTCTGGTATGTGGGAGAAGCTTCCAATTTTATAAGGGATTATTCTGAGATTATTCTTAAGCAAATTATGGAGAAAATGAGAATTTTTATTTTAGAAGTATGAAATAATTATATTTCAATTATATAAGTCTTGGTTCAATCGACAATTATCTCTATTCAAGTTTTTCTGTGTTAATTATAGTGGCTGTTGTTCATAGCTTCTTCCAACTAAAAATTTGTTAGTATCTAATATAGCTATGCGCTCTAATATGATTATATCCAAAAACTCTCAACTCTCAAGCAAAATTTCGGTATAGTTCATAGGAAAAATTTTGTAGAGAATTGAATTTACCATCAAAATAGCTTATTTAAAAAAATTAAAAGAAAAATTTTATGCAAAAAATCGTTAATAAATAATTTTAATAAAAGCAAAAAATAAGATTTTTTTGTTTTTTTTACTTTTGACTGTAAGTTGTGAAAATCTTGATTTATTATTAACAAATAAAACTTCTGAAATAATTTTTTATTAAGTAAAGAACCAATTTATTGTAAAAATAATATAATAATAATTATAATCATTATTATGTTAAAAACGAGGAAAATATAAAAAATATTTAAGTTTGACCGATTATAGGTAACAATATTAGTCCAAAAACTTTAGAAAAATTATTTTGAAGGGAATCTCATCTAGTTTTTTTGTACAGCACTTTTCTTTGCCTACTTCTACTAGAAAAAGTTAGAGTCAAATAAGTAAAAAAATTTAAAAATCTTATTTTTTGCTTTTTTTAAATTGTTTATTAACGATTTTTTGCATAAAATGTTCCTTTTAAATTTTTTAAATGAGCCATTTCGATGGGAAATTCAATTCTCTAAATAATTTTTCCTATGAACTATAGCAAAATTTTGCTTCGTTTTCGAGCTACAATTAAAAAACTGAAAGGGGTGTCTTTCTAAATTTAATAGCACTCCGCGATTTTTTCATCTAAAATGACCTTTTGAACGATTCACGTAATAAAATATCTTGAACGTCATAGCAATAGCCTATAATACAAACAGATGGAAAAGAAGATGAATAAATTTTCGATATAATACAGCCATCTTTATAAAATATAATGGATTGAATTTTTACCAGCTACTTCTCTGGTGAATATTTGTTAACAATTCCTCTACCTTCTATACCCTTTACAGTTACAGATTCAACCTCGGTAAATCAAATAGGAATACCTTTTTGTTTTACAAAAAAATAGCGTTTAGAATAAATAGGAAATATAGAACAGTCAAATTGAAAAAGAACATATTAGAAGTGAAGAAAATGTCAGTAAGGATAAATAGAATAGTGACATTAACATTTGACACTAAAAATCCAAAGAAATCCAAACAAAGGACAAAATACAGTACGTTCAGTAATCAACTTGGAAAACTTGTACAGAAAAATAGTACAGATGGCAGTGATAAATCCAGTAGTGGCGTAGCGGTAGTGGTAGTTGTAATAGGCGTTAGGCAGTAGTAATCACATGGATGTGGTGATTATTATTTCAACATATAACATATAGAGAATTTTGCTTAACACAATGCTTCTTCAGAGCATTTTTGTAGATTCAACAGTAAAAGTATTCAGTGGCAAGTAATTGGAAAAACTGTGTCCGCCACTCTCGCACTCATCAATGTATTGTTTGACTTAATGTATACGGAAGTGGTTCTTCTTTAAGAATTGTTGTCAACTCATTTTGTTACAACCGTTATCTTTGAATTATGATTCTGTTAATTTAATACAAAACGCAAAAGAATGTACATTCCTGAAAACAGGGCAGTTAAATAAAGTAAGATCTTAACAGGTAGTTAACACTGATAAAATGGTGTTTTTTGCTAACTAACGCTAACTGTAGCGGATCCTCTTCGTGCAGGAATTTTGGGACAATTTTCGTTCGCATAACGATTCTTGGAAGAACGAGGCGCAGTTTGCACAGCTCCGACCTTGAAATGGATGCAGTGAATATTTTACGCTTTCGTTCTCGGTGGATCATTAACTGAAAATCACTTTCATTGGCAACCGTCTAGGAGAGCTCTCCGATAAGTAGGTCTTACATTCCTGCACCGGCCGCTGCTGCTGGCCGACAACGACCAGAATGGGAATAGCGAAATGCAGGTTGACATTCCACGGCGTTTTTGTTATTTCGCGTTTTTCCAATAAAACTAACGCTTGCCGTTTCGTTTAATGAATGCACGACTTTCGTTTTTGCTTTATTTTGTTCACGAGTATTCGGATGCACTTGCTGCTAGTATAGAATGATCACTCTCTGATCCTGACAGCAACACCTAATTTCATTCCTAGAATATTGTTCGGAAAACGTTAATTGTATTTAAGGATAGTTATTTCTGTCCAGAGAGTGTTAATTGTTTTTCGGATTAACCCCTTGTGTCTCAGAAAATATCAAATGTATTTCGGAGTGATCGGTTTCTGCAAATAAATGGCGAAGTTTAGGTATTAAATGCAGTTGTTTTTAAATTTATAGTTTCGCTCAAGAAACATTTCATTTTAGATATTCTTTCATTTAACTATAAATAGTAAATTGTAGTTATAATACTTTTCTAACTACAATATACAACTGAACTTAGAATTGGAAATAAACTGCCCAACGCCCTACCATCGTTCACAGAAGATCCTGTTTTTGACATAGGAATATACTAGTACATATTGTTGTAAATTCGTATTTTTGTTAAAAATATTTTTTCAATTTTAAATATTTTAAAGATACCAATGAATAATAGCATATATTTATATGACTTCTAAGCACAAAATATCAATGACTTATGCACAGAAAAATGTATGCAATAATTTTTTCAGTGTTCACTCGTTTTATTTTTACCGTGTTAATTTATTAAAAATATATATTTTGCGTTTGGATAACTTCGAAGCAACTAAATTTTCACTTTTAAGTATCTGAAAATGTTACAGTAAAACTTCTAGAAAAATGACTTTATTAGATACTTATGGTTGATATAGAAGATAGTATTAAATTATTATGTGTGTACCAACAATATCTTTTAGTATTTATAATGCCCACCCTTTCTATACAATTATTTCTTTTGTTTGCGGTTATATATGGTTATAAATAATTTGGTTAGCAGTGAATATTATAACAATTATAAAAGAATTTATCGTTAACTTCTTAGAAAAGCAAGAAGTCTACAATGGTATTAATAGTTCAGAAAACAAGTCGAAAACTGAGTGGAAAATAATAAATAATAACTTAAAAAATGAAACTAAAATTATGTGTAATCAAGTTTTAATAAATAATAATGTAGTCACGAATAGTTCTGAAATAGCTAAATATTTTAACTCATTTTTTGTTAGTTTTAAAATACCAATGGTAAATAAAACAATTTTTTTGAAAAGTTACCGCAACTGAATTAATAGATGTTATTAATAATTTAAGAAACAGTAATTCGACTGGGCACGATAATGTTTGGGTAAAAATAGTAAAACATATGCCTATATAAAAAAGGTGATCCTAAGCAAATTTCAAATTATAGACCTATTTCGTTATTGTCTATTTTTTTCTAAAATTATTGAAAAATTACTGTCGCATAGAATAATAGAGTTTCTAGAACAAAATGAGCTGTTCTCTCTAAATCAACTTGGTTTTACAAATCATTCAACTACAACTGCCTTATTAAGTTTCCTGAATTATGTTTATAATCAGTTAGATAAATGATAAAAAATAATTGCGTTATTCATAGACCTTTCCAAGGCGTTCGATTGTGTGAATCACGAATTGCTTTTAACTAAACTAACTCATTATGGTTTACGAAAAAAATGTAATGATTTACTAAGATCATATCTTAGCATGAGAAAACAATATGTAGATTTTTATGTTGAAAAATCTGATCAACTTGAAACTGATATAGGAGTACCACAAGGGAGCGTTTTGGGCCCCTTGCTTTTTTGTTGTATATTAATGACATATGAAGTTCATTAAATATTTTCCACTGTGCCTTTGCTGACGATTGTATCAAGTGCTGAATGCTTGACGGATACCATAAGTAAGTTAAACTCTAATGTATCATCTGTTTTGTATTATTTTGAGAAAAATAACTTGGTTATAAATGCTGATAAAACCTTTTAAACAGTTGAACGTGATATGTATCTAGTCCACTCTTAAAAATTAAAAATCAATGTGTCAAACAGGTAACTGAATTTAAACTGGTAGGTGTATTTGTTGATCACGCCCTAAAGTGGCAAGCTCATGTAAATAAGGTTTTGCGGTAAATGTGCATCTAGTTGTTATGCTTTAAATCGCTTACGTCAAATATCTGGTATTAATACTGTTAAAACTTTCTATTTTTCAAATTTTGAAAGTCACGTCAGTCTTTTGGGGAAATTCTTCTCTAGCAAGTAGAGTTTTCATTCTTCAAAAAAGAGCTATTCGTTTTACTTTTGGACTAAAATATAGAGCATCTTGTAAACTAACATTTATAAAGAAAAACATATTAACGCTACCATGTCTTTATATTTTCGAAATTTTAGTGTTTGTTGAAAGAAATTTGTCTGAATTCGTTTTTCAAAATTGTTATCATGAATATCCTACACGACATGGGTTTAATTTGAGACACCCAGTGCATAGGCTGGAATTATATAAATCGAATCCTTATTATATGGACACCGTTATATACATTAAACTTAATATCTCTATAAAAAATATCGTTGGTTTCAATGCATTTTCTAAGGCAGTAAAGGAGTTCTTAATTAAACAGGGTTTTTATTCTATTGATGAATATTTGAACTGTGATTAACATGTTTTGTTTGTTTTTCTTTTTTCTGTGTAAATTGTGTATGTATGTATATGTTCTTTTTGACTTGACCTATATCATTTTATATGATATTTTGAATCAATAAATAAATACTTACTTACTTACTTATTTAATTACTTAGGGTGTACTGAAAATATAAGTAAAACATTTATTAGGTGATTCTACTAATAAAGAGAATGACACTTTTCTTAAACTAATAATATTATAGGGTGATTCAGGTTTAATCTGGATAACTTCAGGAATTGATAGAACAGGTTAAGGTTAAAATAATGTTTATTCATAATATAAATTTATTTTGTAAACCGCATCGATTGAAATATAATTTTTTTTCACGTTTTTCCCTTATAACTCTTGAACCACTCATCCCATTGAGGTGAAATTCGGAACACAAACACTCCTTATACACCCCTCTTAGAAGTGTATTTCGTACTAATTTCAATAAAACAGCTGCACATCACTTTTGTCTCATTGATTTTTAAACTTTTTCATCCCTTGTTTTTTTTTCGATATTTGACCTTATTTCTAGATATTCAATGAAATTTGTGACAGTGTAGCGCGTCAGCCGCGTAAATTTCATTTAACGTTATAGCAACCTATGAAAAACAAAACTCACAATGTTTTGTATAACCTGACGTTTGTGAAAATTGTCGTTAAAAATAATATTTCAAAAGTATTTTTAGTGCTAAGAGGAAGTGATAATTTTTTATGAGTTAAGTGTTTTTTTTTTCCTAATTTTTGGTGCACACTACACAAACTACAACATTTTACCCAATTATCTGATACTTACAAAGATGTACAATCCCAAAAGACAATAACAGGTACCTAGTTACAAAACTTATTGTATTTATAAAATATTATCACAATTTTATAATTCTACTTTTGAATACTGTTAATAGGTACTATCAAAATGGTTGATTTTTTTAAAATTGGTATGTATGATATTAGTTCAGCACCTGATAAATTGTATTTGTTGATGGTTCTATTCACAATGCGCAAGCTTCCACAATCTACGTCACTAATCGAAGAAAATTATAAAAAAAATTAGTAAGTTCTGGCTTGAAATTATCTTGCACCCGACTTGTTCGAAGCTGAATGGATACTTGAAATTGCCACTGTATTTAATTCCTCAGTGTCTCAGTATGCCTTTTGTACGATTTTGAGTACGCCCCTGAGACCAGGCATTCTAGGCCAACTTGACGAAGCCAGCTGCTGCCGCCTAGACCGACTCGCATTATAACGTTATCTCCGCATCTGGAGCACAGTAATTGATTGTGAAATTGCCTTTAATACTTGTTCGTCTAATTTTTACGGGACGCGCCACATGAATCTTTCAATCCTAAGCAATACTTAGCGGTCGCATAAATCATACCTGGCCAGTTGATAAAATTAATCGCCGCAATCTCGGTATTATTTGCAATATTTATTGGATTCGGGTGTTTCGCGGCGGCAATTTCGTTAATGGAAGTGTTAATTTCGTTTTGTTCGCGTTTTGTCATGTATACTGGTATTTGTTGTGCTGCCCCGTCTAATCTGCATTAATTTACGGACCTGAATTATGCGATATTGAATGTCGATCCATTATCAAGATTGATAATCGCAAGAAATACGATCCTAAACGGTATATTTATCATTTATCTCTCTTATTTATTGTCTAACGGCCCCCCATTTGGCCGGTGGCCTAGAGCTATTTTTTAGCAGATCAGATTATGATAATTGCAGTACCTACTTTACCATTGAGCGTATCCTTTATATTGGATTTTTCTTCAATTGATGGAAACAAGGCACCCCATGATTCCTTCTCAACAAAATCAATTCAATACCTAAGAATTATTCGTACAACAATTAAAGTTTATTTGTTTGACTCCTGAGACTTTCTAAATATTTATTTGATTTGCTTTTCTATTGACTTACGCACGAGCATTTACAATTACACTAAAACCGCTATATCATTTCCATTGCGTCATAAGCAATATTCAGAAATCAGTCATTGTTTTCATTTAATTGAAGTGTCATCTTGACAATTCCCAAACCTGGATATCTCCCAAATTTTGTTACTGGTTCCCTATCGTTACATGAAGTAAGTAAAAGAAATCGATATTTCAATGCACATAAAATACAAACAACAGTTAGTGATACGCGATCAAAAGAACTGTCAAATTTGTCATCTGAATGTCTGTTCTGTTCTGTTTTAGTTGCGGTAGTCAAACTACAGTCTAAAACTAATTCCCAACAAACGTCCACCATGTTCTTTCACTCTAATACACATAAAATATTAGAACGATTGTCCATGATAGATTGAGACTGAAGACATTTGTACCATAATTATTGTATCTCTCTTTGACGCGTTTCACAAATAATGAATTTACGTCCGCAACGACTGTTATCATATTAGGACACACTCGTGACGTAATGGAAATCTTAAAATGGTTCTAGCATAGCTAGCAATCTTTGGCGTGCCCCCGTTGTTCTTGGGCGCTGTGGAAGCAGGCCCGTTCTGATGTTCGTTTCAGTTCTTTTTGTTGGTCCTAATGCTTTTACGGACGGGACTGCTCCTAAAACAACGATGGTTCTCTGAGACATTTCGTAATGGCTTTTTCATTGTCGGCATCTGCAGTGGTGATTTTGCATAAGCCTCAGCCGGGGCGAAGCTGATGGCTGATTAAGTGTTTGAAAACTTAAAATACGAACAAGCTCTATTATGTGTCCAAGGCTGTGTTCAAGAGGAAACCTTCTGGATACAGAGTTTTGGTTGCTTTTTAGGGTTTATTGGTGGCATTTGGTAATTTAAAAGAAGCTGAATGGTGGTGGATCATATCCTATGGCAGATTCTATGTCGTGTTGGCCAAATACATGGATAACAATTTTCCTGTTTTTAACATGTTTGATTACCAATTTTTAAAATCTCCAAAATTCTACTGTCTAGAATAACATTTTGTGGAATTGTTTCATGTTATACAGGGTATTCCATAATTAGTGTCCAATAATTTACCACTTGACTTTATTGCCAAAAATAAGAATATTTTTTCATACCGGGTGTCCCATTTTAAAAAATACACGTGAATATCTTAAGTTAAGGGCTTAATGAAAAAAATTTTCAAATAAAAGTTGTAGGGTTTTGAGGGGGACATCTAATGGTGACCTTGACCATTACCTTCAAAGTCAAGTTGATTTTTTTAAATGAAAACACATATTTTTGACATCAGAAATGAAAATAGCAGAAAATAGCCCTTCAAGGGCATTTGAAGGTCATTTTAGTTTTTTGTTTACAAAATTCATTTCCGTCTTGTCGAATAGTGTACTCGGGGGTTTTCGAGGGCGTTGATCGCGAATATGGAGTCGGAATTTGAAAATATCCTAATCCAATATGGCCGAACAATTTTTGGTAAACATATTTAATATTCATAAGGATTAATTTGAAAATGCTTCAACCTACGTTAAAACTCAAGGTCGAGCCGAGTATTCGACATATTGGATCCGCCGTATTATTCTGGAAAATTATGGCGAGCCCCACATATCAAAAAGAAAAATATGAACAAGATTAAAGTTTTGCCTGCAAAATACTAGAATGTCCTTCAAATGACTTTTGAAACTTAAGGTCATGATCAAGGCTATATCCGGAAGATATCGGTTTCTATTTGAAAAATTAACTTGACCTTGAAATGACTGTGAAGGTCAAGGTCAATGTCAATGATGGATGTGAAATGGCCCGCTCTTCTCATTTCTGGTCTCAAAAGTAGAGTTTTGCAACTAATACTAAAATTACATTCAAATGATCTTTAAATGACCTTGCAGGTCATGGTCATGGTCGGATGTAAAATTTTCTGCTTTTTTCATTTCTGGTGTCAAAAATATGTGCTTCCATGTGAAAAAATTAAATTGACCTTGAAATGACCTTGAAGGTCATGGTCAAGGTCACCATTAGATGTCCTCCTCAAAACTCACAACTTTTATTTGAAAAATTTTTTCATAGAGCCCTTAACTTAATAGATAATCACGTGTATTTTTTAAAATGAGAGACGGTGTAAACATGGGTCGTGAAATGCTTCCTAAGGGAGCTACGGCCCCTAAATGGGACAAAAAAAATCATTTTTTTTTAAATAATTTCGAAACGGGTTGAAGGAAAATTATGAATTTTGACACCATGAACGGAGTCGAAATAAATCATCATAAAATTTTTCAAAAATTGTAGTCAAGTGCGTCTCAATTGGGAAGGTTGTCGGAAAAATTTGTCCCTATTTTTTTACTTTTCGAAATTTTCAAATTCAGATGCCAACATATGACAGACCTTCATTTCCTTTACAGAAAAGGTACTCTTTATTTATTTCGATAAAATGCTCCATTTCCGAGAAAAACGGATTTAAGCAATTCATTACATTGCCTTAATAAAATTCAAAAAAATTTTCTTGAACGGCTAAAATGGGTACATGTACCATTATGAATTTTGATATGTCATCATATCATTATGCATTGTAATAAACAACGTGAAAAGTGATTAAAAAAGTTGGAAATAATAAAATTTGATTGATCTGAATTTTGTTAGAGTTGTTTTGGTGGCGTAGCTCTCTCAGGAAACATTTCTCGAGCTACGTTTAAATGAAAAAATATTATTATTTTTGGAAATAGAATCGTGTGGTAAATTATTGGGCACTAATTATGAGACACCCTGTATAATAATGAATTTAACAAAACTATTCTTTCTGTTTGATTTATGATCAACGTAGTGAAATATACGAGGTCTGAACTTTTTGAATTATACGCTGGTGATATGCGGTTGGCAGCATTGCGTTGTGCATAATCTTATCTGTAATCATTATGTTCTTGAATTGTTGATATCTCATCTAGTTTTTGTGATCTTATTATTTGAATGCAACGTATTTAACTGTTAGTGACGATTTTTGAAATGTGCGATTTTTTGGAACAACGATGCAACGTAAAATTTTGCATGAAATTAGGGAAAGCTTTCTATGAAAATTTTCAATTTTTGAACTCATGGTTTTGGTGCATTGTCATGGCGCGCACACCGAGTTTTGTCAGATCGTCAGTTCTGTGCTAAAAATCAGATTACTGTTCTCCCTCAACGTCCTTACTTGCCTGACTTAATTCCTTGTCATTTTTTCTTATTTCCGAAATTAAAATCAATGCTGAAAGGGCGCCGTTTTCGGACATAAAAGCAAATTTTAAAGTCCATTTCAAATGAAGCTATCCGGACTGCTTCGC
The DNA here is from genome assembly GCF_000390285.2 of Anoplophora glabripennis. Taxonomy (NCBI): domain Eukaryota; kingdom Metazoa; phylum Arthropoda; class Insecta; order Coleoptera; family Cerambycidae; genus Anoplophora; species Anoplophora glabripennis. The sequence goes on along the minus strand of NW_019416350.1, from coordinate 2,833,134 downwards.
GAAATGAAAACACCGCTGGGTAAAGTATGTGAATAGAGGAGGGGAGTACTTTGAAAGAGATAAGGACCAATAATGTATAAAATTAATAATAAAGTTATTTCTGAGCAATCCTCGTACTACACCTTAATATGATACATCGCAGTGGGGATAGATACTTATTTATAAAAACGCAGAAAACTATAATTATAGATATAGGTTTCATTTCTAGTTTACACCAGTTCAAAGAAAATGAAGCATCCTTATTCCGTTTCGTAAACTCGATCCGTAAATATAATATTTTATACTTCAAAGTCACGTGAATACATAAGCGTAATTAATTTTATCTGTAACTGTATATTTTCCTGCCTTGCGTTAATATAAAATTAATTCAGCAAATATAGGCATATTTTTTATCACAAACGCAATTTTTGAATATTAAAAAGGTCAGTGTTGCTCCACTTATTTGAAAAATCGTGTTAAATTACTTGCACAACCTTGCAAGATTGTTGTATAATTTTAATTTATTTACATGTTGAAACGAAACACCTGTTTTTAATATCTAGTTGCGAGAAAACTTGATACTGACCAGAGTAGCGGTAATATACATTTAAAATAACTTCAAATAGGATGTAAATATCGGTTTTTATGATTTTCCCCTTTAGTAGTACCGTTAAGTGTAACTCCTGTTTAAAAACAATCTTAGAGCATTATCACATTGGTGAACCACATACATATTCAAAGTTCAGTTTCAAATGAAACATGCGATTGAAATTTAGTATCTGTCTTTAGTTTTGTATTTTGCTACTTAAAATAACCTGCTGGCATTTTGTCGTCTCTGAAGATTTAACACAATAAAAATCCTGTTAAAATTATCTAAATGTCAAACAATCGTCTGTTGCCCAAGAAGCGACGCTTATAAATATAGCAATACATCAAATTATGTCAGAAGGAGCCAGGAAACGGACTGTTCAATTAAGCAAGAGATTATATTTATTTGTCGTTTTGTGTTACAAAATCTGACATTTACTTTAATATCAGTAAATCTTCACTTGACCAACTGGTATTCCAGTATTAAATGAGTTTTGCTTAGAGAAACAATAGTAAGTTATAGAATATCGATACAGACAAATTTACTTAAAGACAGTTTACCTTTAGAAATAAAATAGAAAGAAGTATTAATTCAATTCATCATAATTAAATATTAAATAAGTTTTACTAATAATGAACTGTTAAAGTTGACAAATATGGAAAATTTACTTGAAGTTAGTTTCCATTCAAGTGACATTTACATTATATTTTACATTTTCTTAAAACGTTTTTTTTTTTCTCAAAAGAAGGGATATAATGTCAGCATTAAGTTCAAATACGTACTCCTTCCTGTAAGAGCAAAAAGATGACAATCCATTTGTATTTCCATATTAAGATGTCTGTTTTTCATGGCTCACCATTAGCATTTGGGAAACCGTAAGATATACAGGGTGGCTCAAATTAGAAAACAAATTGCGCCTTTTCATGGTTATTAAAATAAACCGGACAGATCGCAGATATCTGCCGTTGTTCCTGAAATATTGTTGTAGTAGTTTGGTCTTCAAGTAAGGAGAAAAACTCTAAGTAGCATGGAAAACTTTATTCTACTAATTTCGCAGGAACTAGGCTTCAAGACTTCTGGCCCATGCCTCGAAATATTATCGGTTTTTATCCTTGTCTCCAGGTACCTACTTTTATTACCCTATCCTAATTAACACTTATCCGGGTCATTACCTACTCGGTTTGTGCTCATGTACCCTAATAAACAACAACTAATTTATGCCTACTTATTCTAATCTCATTTGCTAAATACATTTATTTAGGATAATCTCGGATAATTCAGAGTATAATTTATATGGCTCGTAAATTCCCAAAAAGCAAAATATATTTATTGGGGCAGGTACTAAATATAATTGTAGCGTACCGCTACATTGTGAAAAAATTGAAAACAGCTATTTTAAAGAATGCCATCTAGCCTACTTATTTTACAACAGAAAAATCTGAAATTTGGTACAGGGGGTTAAGAAGATACGAGGAATCGATTTTCGTCGAAAGAAAATTTCTACGGGCACTAGTTTCAGTTATGCAATATTCAATTGTTTTTTTTTCTTATGGGCGCCATATTGGATCTTGGCAGTAACAGATAGAGGGTAAAATTACAAACACGTCAATATGTAACACAACTATTTTATTTGAAGAATAACCCAAAATTAAAGACATTCAATAATTCATATAAAAAATTAATCAAATCTAGTTGTTCTTGACTCTAAAAAGACACAAACAACATTTTTCTAATTAGAGCCACCTTGTATATCTTACGGTTTCCCAGATGACAATGGTGAGCCATGAAAAACGGACCACCCTGTATTCACTAGGAACTAAATGACTTCTACTCCCCGTGGTGATAAGTTTCTTCGGTGTAATTATCTTAAATAGTGCACCAGAGTAATTATGGATTAACAAAATCCCATAATGGGAGAACCTTGTGAAGGTCGACTAGTGGATTTTTTCGATAGCGTTTGCCTTGTTTGATAATTTTTTCATTATAGCGTACAGTGCACTGTTACTTTTATGCGGCTCCCTCTCGTTAATTACAATGATTTAACTAGGTTGATTTCGTTGTTTATTAACTGGCAATAGTGGTGTGGCCAACTTCAATGGACGAATAGAATAGCATAGTGTTGCTCGAGGATATAATTTACATTTGTCATTTCACATTTTCTCTATAGAATTTGAAATATAATAAGGAATGAATTACACATACAGGATTAAGTCGACAAACTTTAAGGAGATATTCCTCATAAAAAAAATAAGAAAAAAATCAAGTATAATTTTTTTCCAGAGACGCTTAATTTTCGAAATATAGGGCGTTCCAGATTTTTAAAAAATTTGAATTTTTAAATAACTTCTAAATGAAGAAGGCTATTTAAGGCATGACACATCTTATTAGATACCATTTTTCCGTAGAAGTAGAAGTCCCGCAAGCAACCAGTGGCGGAGTTATGGGGACTCAGACTCATTAAATTATAAAAAAAATAATACGGCCCTACTGAAAATAAAAAATGATGCTGTTTTTAGATAGAACAGTTTATTATTGACAAAAAGTGTATATTCACTTTTTTTCCTAACTCTTATAGTTTCATGGCAAAATTGATTTTTCGGAAGGGTGCTTCTGGATTCTGTCGATAAACTTTAAAATGAACCTCAACAAAAATTTTCGAGTAGGCTGCTGTCAAGCAATGTTAATGTGACGTTTTAAATGTTATTTTGCGAATTGTTGCATAAATTATCCATTAGATAAAGCGTTCAAACTAATAATTAAAATAAGTTTAATAATGCCGTCCATATTTTCGAACAATGAACATGCTGATATGGTCTTTGTATACCTGTATGGTTTTTGTGATGGAAATGCCACGGCGGCTCACCGTGAATATGCAGTAAGATTTCCTCATCGCAGACTACCAAAGGAAACATTTTCAACGACATTCAGTCGTCTCAGACAAACTGGGTCTTTCGGTATGCCAACTTATGCTGATGGACATTTTGCTCCACTTCAGGACAAAGTGAGATCGAATACTGTTTCGATGAAAATCCATCCACGAGTGTCATGAACTAGGTATTTCGTCAAGTTCCATTTGGAGGACTCTTCGGGCTGATGGACGCCATGCGTATCATATCCAGCGTGTGCAACATTTATTGCCTCAGGACATACGATGCAGGCGCGTGTTTTGTGACTGGATGTTAAACCAAGCAGAGAATGATCAGTTTACGCAAAAGGTAATGTGGATAGATGAGGCAACATTTACTCGAAGGGGAATTTTAAACCAAAGGAACAACCAAATTTGGTCCTACGAGTATCCACGGGCGGTAAGGGAACATAGTTTTCAGCATGAATTCCAATGTAACGTATGGTTGGGTGTGTTGGACAACACTGTAGTTGGCCCTACTTCCTTTCGCATCGGTTAAATGCTGACATGTTTACCGAATTTCTTGAAAATGTTTTTCAAGGTCTGTTAGAAGACGTTCCGCTTAATACTCGAATGAACAGTTGGTTTCAACTAGATGGTTGTCCTGCCCATTTTGGTAGAGGTTGTAGGGAGTGGTTAAACATTAATTATCCCAGGAGATGGATTGGCCGTGGAGGACCTGCAGCGTGGCTCGCACGTTCACCGATGGATTATTTCGTTTGGGGTGCTATTAAACAAAAAGTCTACGAGGTGCTAGTTCATACCTTAGATGATCTAAGTGTAAGTTTATGTTGGAGCGGCACGCCAAGCCACGACAAAAGCTAGGCGCCTAGCCACGACTATTCAATGTATACATTCTTATGGAAGTGTTCATAGTGGAGTACTAAAGCCAAGTACTAAACGCTTGGCTCTGCGCGCTGAGCCAGGCGCTAGAGCAAAGAATCTAGCAAGGTATTATTTAAGCGCGGCGCGTTGATCGGCGTACTGTTTTTGACTAGAATAAAGATGTTTTTCTCTATTATTATTAGATAGATTTAAAAATCGAACTGGGAATTTTCTTAATTCTGGGTAGAGATGATGAAACTCTCCAAATACTTTTCGTCCCCGGTTTATGGGATGTACACAGCATTTCCTTTTTTATGCTATTAAGCAAACACCATTTATTAGCAGTCGATTCTAACATAATTCCATCATCAGATGAAGACGACGAGTCGGTGTACATATTGATATGAAGTTCAGCTTAAAACTGGAGCCAAGACGTTACAAAACTGATATTTATAGACCAGAAGAGTACATGGCGCTTCGCTCCAACATGTACACCTGTCGCACTCCTCGTAGCATTTGTCTAGGCGCTTAGCGTATAGCTCGGCCCGTGGCTTTTGTCGTGGCTTGGCGTGCCGCTCCAACATAAACTTACACTAAGACAGCGAATAGTCCAAGCGTGTCGAGAATTAACTCCAATTCAGTGTCGATCGGCCACTATCTCCATAACTAGAAGATGTCGTGCTTGTCTACAGTCCAGAGGCGCCCATTTTGAACAAAATTATTTTTAAATCATTTCATTTTTGATTCACTTTTCGCTTTGTCTGGGTTAATTTTTTGGTTGTTTCAATTTACAAATAAATTTTGTATTGTTTGCCATCTTATTTTATTTAGAAGTACACAAACTCAAATAAATGAAGCGACTACAAACCGCCTGAAAAAATTTAGGAGTATTGCAAGGGTCGTTACGTTGTCGCATTAGGACATAGTCACATTAGATGTTAGGTACTTAAATATTTCTATTGTTTTCATCAACATCATTTTTTTTCTAAAAAAAAATCACTCTATATCTTAAAAACGAAGCATCTCCTAAATAATTTTAATACTATTGATTAAACCCAAGGGAAGGGGAAACAAAATGGCTTATTTGACTCACACATACTCGAGACTAAGACCAATTTTAATAGGTACTATATTTATTTAGGTTTTATGAGGAACGTCTTCCTAAAGTATATCGACAGAATCCAGAAGCACCCTTCCGAAAAATCAATTTTGCCATGAAACTATAAGAGTTAGGAAAAAAGTGAATGTACACTTTTTGTCAATAATAAACTGTTCTATCTAAAAACAGGATCATTTTTTATTTTCAGTAGGGCCGTATTATTTTTTTTATAATTTAATGAGTCTGAGTCCCCATAACTCCGTCACTGGTTGCTTACGGGACTTTACTTCTATGGAAAAATGGTATCTTATAAGAAGATGTGTCATGCCAAATTTGGCTTAAATAGTCTTCTTCATTTAAAAGTTATTTAAAAAATTCGATTTTTTAAAAAATCTTTAACTTTGTTTCGAAAATGAAGCGTTTCTGGAAAAAAAATTATACTTGATATTTTTCTTTTCTTTTTTTTATGAGGGATATCTCCTTAAAATTTGTCGACTTAATCCTGAAACACCCTGTACAATAAATATATATGTATATTCTTATAATGTAAAGAATGCAGTTCAGAATCAAGTTATCAATTAATGTGATACTATAAAGATTATCATATGCCCAAACAACGCAGGTCACCGATTACGGCCATTCAACTATTACTAGACTAAAGCTTCAAATGTTATTGATGTTGTTACAGAACAAACAAAATGTTGATCCACATGACTTAAGATGTTCAATATAGATGATTCAGCCCTATAGCTGGTGGAAGAACTTGATTAATACTTGAACGATGTTCATATAATTCAACACATTTTCCGTTTTGATATGAATACATAGTTTTAAATGTATGTGATAAACAAGCAAACGGTCATTTTTTTTTCAAAACAAGACGAGCACGAAAACAAATTAAGCTGTCGGTTCAGTGCAAATTTACAAAGCGCTTACATCAATAAATACATAATAAATGCCGTACCTAATAGATTTGCTAGATGTTGCAAAAGTAGAACAACTTATGATACAAATTGTTTTAGATGATGAGGCTTTATAGATTTATAATGTACACAATCGCCCTAGGTTAACTTTAGCAAAACACGATTTTCATAAAATCATTAACCTTTAACTTAGCTTGATTTTCTTTTTTTACAATACCAAATGCGATTCTCAGTGATTCACAAATGGATTGAATATTAGTCTTGGAGATTATTGACCTATTTTTATAAGTGCTGTTCCAAACAAACTGTTTTTGGAATAACAAATTAGTAGATCAAAGATGCATCTTTTAATGAGAATTATTTTAAAATGTATGTAGTATATAAAGAGATTACATTTTTGCCATAACAGGATAAGTTTTCAATGAACGTTTTGAAACATAAGAACCGTGGTAACAAAATTGCGACACAATATTTTTTACAACGTATTACAATTATTATGGTATATAACTTAAGATTCAGAGCATGCATAGACAGGAATAAGTCAGTAATAAATATTTCAATGACCTTGATGGACCTGAATTTTGTTTTTTTTTCAACCGCATTTCAGGTTTATTTGTCAGTCTATATAATCGATGGTGTTGTGGTCAGTATAAAAAACGCCAAGTTTGTAGATGGTGCCAAGTAATTGTTAATTATTAGGATCTCAAAAGAACGTTAGAACATTTTTTAAGTTTTGAATAAATTGGAAGGAGTTGTCTGGAAGGCCTTTGTTCAATTGATGGTGACAGCTCGACCAACTTATAGGGCTGGGAGATTTACAGCTTAAAAGTATTTTAACCAGAAACTATTAAATATTTGGCCATCTGGCCATTTTGAAATGTGTTTTAAACCATAGTGGTCCCTCCCTTGCTAACCTTGGAGTAGGAAATTTGAATAATATTAGTAAATCTGTTGAAATATTTAGCAGCCTTGGTATATATCATAAAAAACATCTGTGGATGTACTTGAAGACATTTCATGGTGCAGTATGTGGGAAATAAATATATAAAAGTTTCCGTTCTGTTTTGAGTGTAATGGTATATTACGAGTACACAATGGCATGGTAAATTTTTTATCTATGAATTGTTTGAATCAATTGGTGCAACTTTTGGATGCTATACATTTATTTTTACTGCAGTTTAAAGCCTGAATTATTTTATACCGCTCCAAGCTAAAGATAGATAATCTCACAAATTAATAAGCATCATTGCGCAACATTAACAACGTTTTATAGAGTCATTAACGCATAAATCCCAGTTATGTAAAATTCTCATTCGTGACAGTGAATACCGGCATCCATTGTTTTAATCTCGTACACCACGTAAAAGGCGGAGGTCGTAGGTTAAGTCCATTATAGTTACATGAATTAATGATATTTAATTATATGTAGGTACTTAATGAACCCGGAGCTCATTACTGGAATTGTGGGGAAGTGTATAAATGATTTGAATCCGTCGTGTACTAAATAATTTTAAATAATGTTTTTTTTTGAAATTTGTGAAATTTAACCAAACACAAAACAGTTTTTTTCACTTGTTTTATGCACAGTGTAGTAGAAGAAAGAAAATATTATAAAATAAAAATATCATATCAACATTTTTTAATAGCAACTCACATTTTTTTCCAGAGCTTGAAATAAAATTTACTTCTGAAATATCTCTGGAGGGATTTGATGAAATGATGAAACTGACTAATAACTTATCAATTAAAGATAAATATTAACTGAAAGATATAAGTATGTATACCAGTGGTGTAGATATCTGGTGTCTTTTTCAGTAAATACAACAGAAATTCAACGGTACTGATTATTTTGAAAATTCGTTCATTTGTTAACTCCTAGTGGTGCCTTTACTAGAAACAAAAACCATTTACGGATTTATATATTTTTTATTTTATAATACTGTTATCACATGTTATCACCTATTTCACATATTAAATAACTATAGAACTACTTCTTCCACAAAAAAATCATACAATCTTATTGCTGGAAGTACAATTTTAGGTTAAACCTAATCATGACAAGTCTGAAAAAAAATCACTCTCTTGAAAAACAGTAGTAAGACATAGCTCCTAAAAAAATTGGTCCAATTAGTTTTTCGGACATTATATGAAATTGGTTCTTTTTATATACCACAAGTATAATCCGTAAGTTACAAGTCGAATTTTCAAAATAATCATCGGCGTCGATTTATGGGGATTTCAGTGAGAGCGATTCCCAGTACGAGTTTTTAGTTAGATCATTCAGAAGAAGGAAAATCTTTTTTTCCTCTTCATTAAATGATGAAATGATGAAGTTTACATGATAACAAAGTTTTATTGTTATGTGTAATATTGTGGTAAACCTAGTCAAAACTTTGTGAAACTGAGGATAGTGCAACTTAATAGTTAATTTATTGGCAACTTTTGGGACACATGGTGGACAATTTTTATTTTGATAGAAGCATGAAATTGGTAATATAACCAAAATACGTTTATTTCATTTTATTTGAAAAGCCAGAATAACAGTTTAATTAATATATGAAATATGTAGCTTAGGTATCTACCACTAAGTGGAATAAATTGATATAAAATATATAAATATAAAATTCTTTGTTATAAATACGATTACAATGTCGTTATAAAAAGTCAAAAGAATCACTAGTGTTGAAGTTTTGAAATTTGAAATTTTAGAGTTACTCTCGACTTATTCAAATGTGATAAGTTTATTTAAAAATCTAGTGACTCGACAATGGTATGTTTTCCAAATAAAAAAGGGTTAAAGGTTTATCCTCCAGTATTTCCATCGCTGTTTGACGTAAGAAATATTAACTAGCTTATGTTACAATTCAAAACTTCAATATCCTATATTTTAAAAATGAAGTTGTTTAAGAACCACCTACTAAAATATTTTTATGTGCTAATGTTGCATTCTATATGCCCCATCTGCTAATTTTACTTTTACGTACATTGATAAAAGTTCTAAATTTATTTTTAGTCTTAATTTTGTTACTTTTTGGTATTTGCTTTCGCATTCGTATTAAGCATATTGAAAATCTCACACCCGAAACAATCCTAATAGCATCACTTAAAATTTAATTATGTTTGATTTCTCTTCTTCCCAATTTACTCCTCGTATTCGTAAACATCTCTATGTCGTACGAAGCGCAGCTCACTCTCGGATAATTGCAAAAAATTACAGTTGTCTACAACAGATGTTGCATGAGCCAACATCATGACTTGGTCAAGGTTTGTAATGCAAAGAGAACTACCTACATAAAAGAGCCGTGTGCGTGTTTTTCTGTATTATTTTTTTATGCAACTGATTGTCTCGTTACTTCTAACAATCAACAATACACTGAGATTTAACATTTTAATGCTGTGATCGGGTTCTGCCAGTATTAATTGCTTCATAATAACTGGACAGCAGCCATCATTATGTATATTTAAAGAATAATGAGTACTGATAAAATGCAATTAAGAATTAGTGTTAATTTCACAATAACTACGTATGTAATTATTAAATTACGTTGCTTACGTATATTTATATATATCTAGGTATTTTTCTCAGGAGATTTTATAATAAATCCAATTACACAAGTATTTAAAAAGTTTGGTTACTAAGTGTATAAAGTTACAAAATAATGAACATGATAACAAAACTTGTTTTTGACGTGCATTTTACAGAAGGCTTTGTTTAGATTCATGCTACGTAAGTTAGTAGTTAGATTTGTCTATTTTTTTAACGTAATCATAGCGATAATCATTAACTAATTGTATATCAAATCATGTACATTGACTATGACTTGAAATAAAGCAGCAACAATTTCAGTTGATTTTACAATTTATCAACAATTTTTATATTCATGTGTTAAATGAAAGGGAGAATTTTACAATCAAATAGCGAGTACTTGAAATTAAAATTAATATCTGAATAATTTTTTCCAGTGTTTAGAACAATATGTCATTGGAACAAAAATTTTTTTTTCAAATGAAGCACCTTGAATATATTAAATGTTAAATATAGTTAAATTTATCAGTCAGTTTAATTATAAAAAACCATAAGATGAGTGCAACAGCGCCCAATAGACTTTATTTTACTAGACATTATGTAACAGATTAGATTTTTGAGACATAATTCCTATAAATAAAATGCAATATTTCTATATAATAAATTTTTGAAATACAGTTGCCATATTCCACAAACTTTTTTATATACAGAAAGAAATGTTTTTTTACTTTACTCCTTTGTCATTATTAGAGCTGTCATAATTGGCCGCGCATCAAAGGCGTGCGGATCATCAACATAAAATAATGTGAACATTAGTTATAAGATGATTGTCATTGTATCATTGTAAAACACGTAAATTGTTTTTCGCATCGTTACATTGGTTCCACAATCTGGATGGGATCTGTTATAGATCGCATCACTAGTTATGTTTCTACCCTTGTTTCAGCGAAACTTATACGAGGCGGTGGTAAAGTATCTACTTCCAACATGGTCCGACATGGTTTCACTCGGGGTTGTATTTATTCGAGGAGGAATGAAATATAATAATATTTACTAGGTATGTCAAATGGTAGGTTACATGCAATCAGTTTGAAGATTAAATCAAACATAAATTGAGTCTTCTGCTTTTCGCCAGTTTTTTTTATACGTGTGTTGTCCACTGTTTAATACTTATTACTTTTTGTTTATTAATATTTATTTTAAACGTTTTTATACATATACAAGTTCGTGTACACTGAATTACATTATTGTTTATATTTTTTAGTATAGTATGTAACGACTTTAGGCATGAAAAGTCAATGAAATCTTTGTATTATGCTTATATTACAGTAGGTTAAATTTTGCGAGTGTTATCTGGAACCCCACTTATAATATATATAAAATTAGATTAGAAATATTGCAAAACAGATTCGCCCGTTACTTAAATTTTAGAATAAATGGCATCTATAATGTTCCTAATATCACAGTGATAAAACAAACATTTAAATTAGCAACCCTATTGAACCGAAGATTTCATTCAGACCTCATATTCTTGTTTAACTTGCTTAACAACTTGATCGATTGTCCTGAACTTCTATCTTTGTTAAACTTTCACGTTCCATCTATAAATACTAGAAATAATTATTTGTTCGATATAAATTTTTGTAGAACTAATTTAGGTATTAATAGCTCTATATGTAGAATAACGTCGTCCTTTAATAGTTATTTATCAAATAATAATAGATGTGTTGATATACTGTCGTCATCATTAAACACTTTTAAAAATTATGTTAAACGTTTAGAAATGTAATTGTATGCCTTTTCTTTCTTTACTGTTTTAATTTCTTTTAATTCATTTTATTTAAACTGTTTTGGTTGTGTGTGTGTGTATGTCTATCTAGTAGTACTGTATTCTCTATTGTCTGTTCAACTGTATATTTTTTTTTGTTTTTTATGATTATTGATAGATTGATATTTTCCATCTTTTATTACCAAATTAGTGGAAACTGTTGTGGGTTCAAAACCTGTAGTATTCCCTAAACTGTAAAATAAATAAATAAATAAATAAATAAATAAATAAATAAATAAATAAATAAATAAATAAATAAATAAATAAATAAAATAAAATAACAAAGTATTGTTCGTTATTTAAATCTCTCGATGACTTGAAATAACACGTGATGAGTGCCGCTTTGTTGGACAAATTTACTACTGATAAATCTGTGGTGCTGACCTGATTCATTACTCCTTGCTTTTTTTTATTAATTTTATAAAAAATCACACTTTTAAACGAAGAGAGAAGCTTAAATAGGTATTTTTAGAACTTATTATTTCTCTTCTTCTCTATTCCAAAGAAAATGTATCTCTGTTTTATTTTCCACCTGAATAGATTTATATGTTAATACTTTTATATCTACTTACCGGTAAATTTGTTTTTTTTTTTAGTCAGTATAGTATGAACTGTTTGCTGTTTTGCACTAACTACGCCCTACATAACTACACACAATTATGCATCAGAAGAAATCTGAAGTCTTTGAAGTTTTCCCTTTGAAGACATGATAATTGGCAAAAACAGTATTGGACCTGTACAAAAAACGATACACTCCATTTTCAAATGAATTATGGCTTAAAATGTTTGTAGATGACTTTTACCTAAGAGCAGTTTTTGCCTAAAAAAGAACATTTTAATATTTCACGAATTTTAGTCTCTACCTCAGATATTTCTAGATTGTTGGGTTTTAGAGACGTGGATTTGTTTCCCGATACGAAACTAACCTGCTCTATGTCTGCGAGGTGGATTTCGAGGGTGACTTTTACTAAAACTAAAATTCATTCTTATCGTTTTAGACACTTTTAATTTTCAATCCGTATTTGATATGTCTGAATCAGTTCATCCAATCGAAAGTTATGAGAAAAGATATTGCTTAAGATAACCTGAGTCGTACATAAACACGTAATAATTCTTCCTCATTCAGGATACTGTATATTCAGATTTTGTAATATTCTCAACAATACCTTAACCTTGCGTTTTATTATCTGATACACAAAAAAGAAAAAATAAAATAATAAAATAAAATTGCGCCAAAAAGATCAGTGCAAGAGTTGATTTTATTAGATTTACTCAACCAAAAAAATAAAAAGCCATAATTACAGACATTCTTCCTTCTCCGATTTTACAATTCTCTTCGGGTTTTGGTCTCTCTGGTCCAAGCCCATTCTTTCTCTTAACTATTTATCTAATCCCAGTTATTTTTAGGTATTTGTACACTTACTAATAATAATCAACCACGAGTGCTTTGAAAATCACAGTCATGCTGAATTAATAAGTATTTGTCAAATTGAATCAGCTGAAGCAACATGGAAGGGTACGAACGAAAAACTTAAGAAACAGTTTAATAAATATATTTTACAGTCGTTTAGCTACGTACTTTTTTAAATATAGCAACTTCAAACATTTTTCCCGAAATTTGTAAATATTTTATTATTTTTTGGTGATCGATTTATTTCTAGTGGTGCATATATCCAAAGAGTACCCAAATGGGAACTATTAGCAATGATGTAAAAGATTAGAAAAATGACACGTTTGTATATTTAACCGAATTAAGTGTTAAAAAATGTAATTGGTGTTTCTTTACAAAATATCCTCTTATATCGTAGATTAAAATAAACGTATATGTTAATATCGGTACAGTCTTTAACACTGTAGCAAGGGACCATAACTGCATGTAAACATAATCCTCCATCATCAATCAGTTTTCTTTCCTACTGTGCATTGTCTCTATTATTTAGCAACCAGAAAATGGGAAGACGACCCATTACCGACAGTACGCCTTTTTTCCTCGGATATCGCGAAGGCCGCGGATGAATGGTAATCAAGTCAGCCTTGGACGGCCCACACCTGTGTTTAAATGTATATCAATAATAGCATAATGGATAATTGCGTTTTTTAGCCGCCCGGCCATTGTGATCGTGACAGATGCCAATCTCGGTGGCGCAGAATGCATTGTCCCTCCGTCGATTCGCCTGTTCGCACATGACCATCCTGGATGCATAATTATTGGGCCTTAATGCACTTCAGTGAATTAAAAATCTAGCGCTTATTGTGGCGGCCGCGGTCGGTCGAGCGTTTTTTTCTATGGGAAACTGAGATTCCCATCAGAAATATGTCGAGGTAAACACATAAAGAGACACCTACGTACGTGTGTCCGTGGACGGAGTTAATGAGAGAGAATTTTATTTGCAGATTTGCCACAAAAATTATATACAAATTCTTACATAGTTTTAATTAACCTCTTAGTTATGAAATGTGTTCTGGAAAATATAGAGTTTGCAAATTTGGGGAGATATGTATTTTAGACTAGGCGGTATCTGTTTTGGTTTGGGTGAATCGTATATCCACGGAGATTTTTGGCTTTTTGGCTTTCAGATATCACTGAAAATGAAAATTTTTCTATAACGTGATCTTAACTTTTGGCGGCAAAATATGTTAAAAAAATTCGAAAAATGTCATATTTTTCTTCCTATTATGTATCTTTTCAAGAGTTGATTTTAGGCTAAAATGGAAGAGGAAAAAAATGTTTCTAATTAAATTTTTTACAAAATATGACTAGTTACGAATTGAATGAATTATGATTATTATTGTCGAAAGAATCGACAAAAATGGGGTTAAAAACATACTTCTTCTTCTTCATCTAGTGGTTGGTTCTTTAGAAGTCCCATAGCACTGCGGCCTAATTAGGCCTATTGTGCGTCCCACTACTAGTCCTATTCAGCAAGTAGATTTGTCCTTTTTACAAAGTCCAAAAGCTTCCTTGCTGACACTTCTCTCAGTTCTTTGGGTTCCAAATAGGGTCTCCCAAGGAGCGCCATTCTGCTACGTGCAAATCCCGGGCACTCGCCCAGGATATGCAGAGAAGTTTCATCCGCCGATTCACATCCTCGGCAGACCGGACTGTCTACAAGTTTTAGTTTATGTAGATGTTTCCTAAAGTGACAGTGTCCCGTTATGAGTCCTGCCACTCTCCTGAGCCGGATTCTGTTCAAGCTCAGTAGCTCATTCGCTCTTCCCTTCGAAGGATACTCCATAAGCTCCTTAGAATGGCTATGTCCTGGCCTTGAGGTCCAGTATTTCCTGTGTTCTGTCTCAGTCCATTTGCCCAGAGCCCGCCCGACCACACTGGGAGATGTGCCACAGAAGGGCTCCGGGCCAATGAACTCTGTCTCGGATCCCTTCCTAGCAAGTTCATCCGCTTTCTCATTTCCACAAATGCCTTTGTGCCCTGGCACCCAACACAGTCTGACTGTATTGTTGGTGGCCAGTTCAGTCAGCATTTGTAAACAATCCCACACCAGTTTTGAACTTACCTTGTGTGCGGCTAAAGCTTTAATTGCAGCTTTAAAAAAAAACATTACTTTTTAGGGAATTTTTTGGGGTTTTTAAATTAGGTATAGGACCAAGAAAACTTCATGTTTGAAGAATCATGTGTAGAATCATCACATCAAAATTGATTCTATAGAATTTGCATAATAATTTTGCAGTCCAGATTTTGAAAAAAAATTGAAAATTTTCAAAATTTTGCACAGCAAAAACCAAGGCCCTTGGATACCTGAAAATTTAATCACATATGGAAGGGCTCTCAAGCTTTCAAACGCTTTTTGAAAATTTCGAATTCGTCAATTAGGAGAGCTCTGACGCTTGTTTAAACATTGGTCTAATTTTTGTACTTATAAACAATTAGAATAACTTTGTGAACATTCATTCAAATCAAATTTTTTAAAGCAGGTTTTGGAAAGACGCTTCTTAAAAAAAATAGGTCGAATGGTCAATTAGTTACGTAGTTATAGCCGGTCAAAGTTAACCGTCATTTACACTAAATGTACGTCCGCACAAATTTTTCGAAAAAACCTTTGGTAATCTGAGTACTTACCAGGTCTTAAGTTTGCAATACTTTTCTTCATTGGCAACCTATTTTAAAGCGCGTTTAAAGTTATTTATGCAAGCGAGAAATTCAAGAAAATCATACGGCAGAGAGCGCTACCGCTTCGGCCTGCTCGAAATTCAAAACCGCGACCCGCTTAAAAATTTTTAATATCTCAGCTTCTGTAGGTCCGATTTTGATGATTTTTTTTTTTAATCGATGTCTCGCGATTAAAAAAACACAATTAGCGTTGTTTCAAGTTCCTTTAATTATCAACTTTATTTTTTTATTGTATCAAAGGTAAGTGCATAAACTTATATACTGTTCAAAGATCAAAAACAAATTTATTTAAATACCTATTCTAAAATTGTTTCAAAATATGTTGAAAATAAGTTAATTTCTCATTTGCTTATAATAAATAATATTTGAATTATACTTTAATCACAAAAAAATTACTATTAAAAAACGAATCTTTTTCATTTAAAATTTTTAAAACCTATTTTAAAAAATTTGATTTGATTGAATGTTCACAAAGTTATTCTAATTGTTTATAACTACAAACATTCGACTAACATTTAAACAAGCGCCAGAGATCTCTTAATTGACGGATTCAAATTTTTCTAAAAGCGTTTCAAAGCTTGAAAGCCCTTCTATTTGTTATTAAATTTTCAAATCTAAGGGCCTTGGTTTTTGAAAATTTGCAAATTCTTTTTCAAAATTTGGATTGCAATATTATTATGCAAAATCTATCGAACCGATTTTGATGAAATTTGGTGTGACGATTCTACATAACATGAAGTTTTCTTGAGCCAAGTATGAAGGTCCTATACCCAATTTAATGATCCCAAAAAAATTCCCTAAAAAGTAATGTTTTTTAACCCCATTTTTGGTGATTTTTTCGATTTTTCCAATAATAATCATGATTCATTCGATTTGTAACTAGTCATATTTTGTAAAAAAAATTATTACAAACATTTTTTTCCTCTTTCGTTTTCGAATAAAATCAACTCTTGAAAAGATACATAATTAAATAAGAAAAAAAAAATGATATTTTTCGAATTTTTTTTAGGTACATATTGTGCGCCAAAAGTTAAGTCCACGGTTTTTTTATGCGCATAGAAAATTTTTTAGTGAGATTTGACAGCCAAAAAGCCAAAAATCTCCGTGGATATACGATTCACACAAATATGGACTTTTTGAAACAGATACCGTCTGGACTATTTGAGAAGTAAACCGAATTGATTTCACTCGATTGGCAAGAGCATTTTTTGCAAATATATATTTTTTTATACCTACATCACGATGATATCAAGAAACATTTTTGGAATCACTGACGCTATTGATAACCCGGCTAGCTCTATTTAGAACTTATACAAATCGCTATAGACAAAGATTGACAGCTAATTCACAGTTTTCTTCAAAATAAAAGTAAACTGTTGGTAAAATAAAATTGACTATATGTGACTATTCCAGAGGTTTTCAACAAGTTTTGGCAATTTTTATTATTATTTTTAATTTTATGAACCGTTTCGCAGTTTCAACGGTTTTTATTACTAAAAATGCTTACTATAAAAAAATTAATCCTGCATAGGAACAGTTCGTCGAAACAGAAATGTTCTCACCATACAGAAAACAATGAAAGTAATTGTTTTGCGACAGTGGTTAGTCAAAGATTTACTTATTGCAGTTAATTCTTAATACAGAATTTTGAAATGAAATTACAAAAACGTGCTTAAGACGAGTTTTAGGTGAATAACATTACTATTCTTCAACAGCAAATTATTTCCATACTACATTGAGTTAGAAATTATCAGCAGGTAAGGTGATATTGCAATCATTGTAATCAATTGTTTCCTATTAATAAAATTGGTTTCGACCATGATTTTGTAAATAACTATAAAGTTAGTTTTATGGTGACAGATATCCATTGAAAACGTGTAATTGTCAGAGTTTAGTGCTCTAAAGTTAAGTAAAAATGTGTGGCTGTAGTCAGTCATTTGTTTTTTTCAATAGAACGCCGCGCGATTCCCATCAGATATATGTCGAGGCGAAACACATAAAGAAGACACCTACATGGTTTTATCTGCTTTAGAGGCCTTCCAACTTCGTAATAGTTATTACTGTACCTTCAGAAAATGTACGGGGTAGTTGGCAACTTTTTAAAGATTTAGTTAATTTCAGTATTGTCAGTTTATCTGGATTTTGGGTCAGTCTTGGGAAGAAAACAAATTTATATAATTGTCAACATTTCCTTGTATTATTACAACATCCTTAGGACTATACAATTATGGTTTATAGAGTCCTGAGTTACATAAAATATCGAAACGCTGACAATTATATAAATTCTTCTTTTTACAAGACTGGCCTAAAATCTAAAGAAACTAATAATCATGAAATAAATAGAATAACGCCACTAAATTCTTTGGCACAGATTCAGTTAATATTTGGAAATATAAGCTAATTGAATTGATTAACATTTTTGAGATTCGGGTACAAACAGAAATACTACTTATTACGCAGAAATATAGTCATGACATATGAGTATCAATGAATTTTCAGGAAATAATAAAAAAGTGTCCCCTGATTCAACTGTTATATTTCTGCAAAGTGTTCCTTGATAAAAAAGCGGTAGAAAAAAGTCAAATGAATTTGGAGTCAATTCTTTTTATGAAGATATCGAAGCTTGATGCTGATTTTTTTTTATTATCTTTTAAACCACAACGGTACAAATTGGGTTTACATTTGTAGATATAGACACAGTAGATGTACATATCTTAACCATATAAATCAACATCTGAAAACCGAAAAAAAAAAATTTGTATGTTTCCTAGCATTTTTTCGTGAATTTTTGTTATTTTTTACCTGTTTTTTGAGGTTGGGAAATTCCTATGATGTGATAGCTCAATTCTGACACCGGATTCGTGATCAGGAGGCAAAAATACTACGGAAAACATATGTCACATGAAAAGTACAGTCAACTTTTTTTCTGTGTGGCTGTGTTTTTTTTGTAGAACAGGTCATTGGTAAAAATATCGA
The DNA here is from genome assembly GCF_000390285.2 of Anoplophora glabripennis. Lineage (NCBI taxonomy): Eukaryota > Metazoa > Arthropoda > Insecta > Coleoptera > Cerambycidae > Anoplophora > Anoplophora glabripennis. The sequence goes on along the minus strand of NW_019416350.1, from coordinate 2,814,355 downwards.
TTTTCTTTTGTCCCTTGGAAAGTATTAGTATAAACTTAGAGTCTAAATTCATATTTAGAAATGTACCATAGTTACACAGATTAGGAATAACTCATCAAAAAGACTGAAATGTAAGTGATATTCAATGATATTCAATTTTGAGATATTTAATATTTAGTTATACCCCTTGCAACCAAAGATAAGGATTAAGAAATGATCCTGGAAATGCCTTTTTGATAGTAGGAAAAATATAAGTAATTCTATTTTTGTAACTTTCTCTTTTCCAGATTTAAGAAAAAAATGAGACCTTAATTGTTCTTTCTTCAGTTGAGGTCCATAAATCAAGTTGGAGAGACTTTTTTAGATTAATTTTCAGTGAGGATTCACCTCCTTACACTTTTGAATCTTATAGTCTTAAAATGGAACTTATTTTTTTGAATATGTATGTACAGAGTCTTAAATAACCATCTTTAGAGTCCCATATGGTTTTTACCTTGTTTCTTACCTTTTCGTGGCTAACTTTTTCTGGCTAACGTTACAGTCTCTTTTTTTGATGTTTATGAAAATAATGCTATAAGTCCATACTCTCAAAAAAATATAGAGAATCTTTTATTAAGGTGGCTATAAAAAAGATAGTTCCAACCAACATATTTTTGCTGGTAATCAAAAACTTTTGCGAAATTTTGAAAATAGCATCACCCAGTGGTAGATGTAGGACATTGAGGCCCGGTATTTTGAGTCTCGGTTAAAGATTGATTAACTGATCAGGCAATTAGACTGTATATTTACTGATTTATTTTATAAAGTATAATCACAGTCTAATCGTCTGATTAGTTAATCAAGCCTTAACTGAGACTCAAAGTACTGGGCCTGAGAGAAGTAATACAGAAATAGCAACATTAAGATTATTCGCAATTACAGAGCTATATACCTACCTACTGCTGAGATTATTATTTATTTTTTAAGTTATTTTTAATAGTAAGTTAGGATTTTATTATCTTGCCACCTTTTATGTTAGGTATATTTTATCCGGCTTCCAAAGTCCAAAACAGTATAAAATATACAGATAAAGACATCAGATGTACATAACGAAAGTTTTATCTTTCCTATCAACAGATTAAAAAGGACCTCACCCATAGTTGGCCTGTACACTTGCAATGAACTTCCGCTGATTTATACTTACCATCTTGTCGTTGAATTTTTTATAACAGTATCCGGTTTGTATATTCAGGACATCTCCTACGTCTTGTGACGCAAGGAGCGTATCCCTTACTTGTCCGGACTGACGTAGGCAGCTGTGGTTTCAGCAAATGTAGACATCCTGGACGATTTCGCAGTGCAAAGGAGGTGAATATTACGGTTAGTCGTCAACCACTTGATAACCAGCATGGTGGGTTCCTACGAACCGAAATTGGTGCTGACTAATTCAGTGGTACAGTTATGTTTGTTGAAATAAAGTCACTGATTGTGCTGTTAACTATTATTAGGACAAATTATTATTTCCTACCAATGGTTCTTAGAAACTTATGTTCGTATTTTATATTGTTTTGTTATTTTCTTTGGATTTTCGTTCTTCGTTCTAATTAAAAATAGCATGTTAATGTTGCTGATCGACCAATGGCATCCATCATAAACTGGAATGCATCGCAAAGTCTTCATTGTAGTTAAAGTATATATTACATATTTGCATTTTACTTGAACATAAAAAGTTTTTAAAATTACAGTGTGAGATATTGATTTAGAGAACTCAGGCATTGAAATTAGGTAATGAAGATATATACTGATGAGAATTACTAAATCCGCAACTGGTGTGTGCCTGGTGGTTCGACTGACGAACGGTCTTAGCTGTTTACTGCAGATATAATTCAATACTCGTCGAGGCAAGTAGCCTGCAATGTTAACAGTTAAAATTTAGTCATAAATATCGTCAGCAATAACTATTAATAGATGTAGTGCTCTGTTATGTTCTGTATTGAATATAGAACTTTGTACTAAATATTTGAAAAGGGCATTTGAAATTGATATAAATGATTTTCACAACATACACAGTTAATCTAGAAATACTTTAAAGGTAAGCTAGTCTGCAAGACAACCTGTATTTTTTTTTAATTGCCNGCTCTGTCGCAGTTGTCACATTTGAGGTTTACTTATAGCTCTAATTAATGTAGATTATTTTATTACGTAAGAATTTCATTCCCCCTCCTCCCCCCAAGTAAGGAATGATAAGAAAATGTTGAGCCCCCCCTCCCCATTGAACCCTTACGTAATTTATGGATGACCCCTTAGTTAGCAAGGATTGTGATGCAAAAGTATAACAATGACAACTTTTACATCTGAAGAATATTTTGACAAAAATTATTTACCCTGCTATAAGTGAACAAACAGTACAACGTCATATTGACTGAAGACAATGGCTCAAGTAGTTCTACAACTGGTAGAAGAAAATCCTTTGCTGAATACCCGAGATATTGCCCCCTGTCAAAACATGGAGTAGAAAAGTTCTACTACAGCTTGGAGATTCAGCACGTGGTCGAAAATTTTCTGAAAGAACTTGTACAGGATGTCCCAGTTTTTACTATGAAAAAATCAGAAATTGATAGATCCTGTAAAAGTAATGGGAGTTTTTTTTTTTATATAAAATGAATTTAAAATCTCAACCGTGTCTAATGAAATTTTAAAAAAAAAACAATTTTGTAAAGTATTTCTGAAGCTGTTCGACACAGAGTGATAAACTTTGGACTAATCAATTATAAATCTTATTAATGGCAAATACTTCAGATAAGTATAAATCTGTCAACCAGTTATGGAGATATTGGTGGTAATGTCACTAACAATCTCGACGCCATTTATTGTTTTGAAAATTGTATAAGTAGAGTGAATTCCTAGCGTTTTCTTTTTTTGTTGAAATACAGTTCTAAAAACAGTGTAGGTATCCATCAAAAATCCAAAAAATCATTGGCTTAGAGAATTACTTTTTTTAATCTGTGTTCCTTAGAAAATAAAAGAATTGACTTATTTGGAAATTGCGTAACTCTAAAACAATTATATCCGATTTATTAAACTATGCTATAACTTTACAGTAGTTTTAAAATAAATAAAACAAGGCCCATTATTAATCTCTAGACTCTAGACTCTAGAAATTAGACGAACTTATAACAGTACCCTCCCCAGTACTTTCGACTGTATTGTATAATAATTCTATTTTCTATTAAATTTTTGTTTTTAATTAATCATTATCATTGCCTCAAGTTTAAGAGTTATTTTAAAAGATGTATTTTTTTTTAAATCTCAACACCTTTTATCTCAGAAATAGTAGAGACTTTTTAATAGAAAAGTCCCATAATATAACCGGATTTTTCTTTTCCTGAGATTTTTCGGTACAAAATTGAGACTTTCTGGATATTTTGGAACATTTTTAGTGGATATTAATTTGGCAAAATGATTTTAAAATAGAAAAAAATATTTCTGGTTCAGGACTGCAGCTTTCTCAATTTTCAATAGTTCTCACATTACGAGAACATCTAAAACACTTAAGCTTAGCTACGGATTTATGATTTCTAATAAATATCAAGGATTCCATTAAACAAAATTCGTTTATCTTGGGTGGTACTTAAGAATATCTAGCCGGAAATGATGAGCCCGTTCCTTTAATGGTTCCAAATTGGTCTCATGTGGGAATACTCCTCGTAAATTATAGCCTAGCGCGTTCGGGCGTCATGAACCGCTGGACAAGTGGAATTAAGTCGACCTTAGGGTACCTGTCGATTATTATGTAATCATAACTGGGTCATTACACTCACTCGCGGCTCGACGAGTTTCCAAAAATGAAAGTAACCGCCGTGCCCGCAGACATGGCTGCGTGACACGCCGTATTTTTTCAATTGTTTACTCGTATTGGTTAATAGGTCAAAAATACCCTATTACTGCACAAAATACAGGGCGTTTAGGGAACGAGAATTAAAAGGGATCGTAATATGTTAATTTTTCAAAGCACAAATAGTTCGACATGATAAAATAATCTGAATCTCCTCTATATAGACTTTTGCTTTAACTACACTAAACCAAACTATTAAAGGGTCAAAAGAATTTCCGAAATTTTTCCGTGATTTTTGACAGACTGTATTTAAGGGAAAAATGGTCGTATCGAGAATTAAAAAAAGCATTTTGAAGCTCTAAGATTCTTGTTTTTAGATCTTTCGGTCGAAAATTTTTAGGAGCTACGGTTATCATGCAATTCTAAGAAATAGCGCGACAAAAAAATTTTGCAAATTTTTGTATTTTTTTTCCGAGTTCACGGACTTGGAAACATTTTTTTCAGCTAAGCCATTGCATGGGCCAGATAGGTTGTTTATTCAGCTTTAATTTCTTTTTTTTTTATTTCAATCCGACCATTATTCATCGAAATATCGGACTTTTAATGGAAAAGGATCCTTTTGTCTTCAATCATCGATATCTCGACGACAGAGAATTGAAGAGCAGTTTGGAAAACTGTGATAAATGTCCTATAACATGCTGCCGTAACTTTTCGGAATATTTTTTTTCGTCTTTTACACGAATTTAGAAAACAGGAAAAAGAGTAATTTATGTTTTTCTAGAAAATTGACGGCTAAATTAGAAATATTCACGAAATGACTAATGTCAAACATGACTTTTACAGTTCAATATACCCAGAAGAACCCTGTGAAATTTCATCTCGATCTAACGAACCGTCTCTTTGTTTCAAACAGTCAAACTTTTGGAAAAAATTAAAGGGTCACGATTTTTGAGCTTAAACACTTCAGAATCATGATTAAAATGGAAAAAATTTTTTATTTGAGGTTCTCACATTTTTACCGCAAACATTTAAATTGATGAAAAAAAAATTTTAGTTCGAAAAATTTTTGGAAAATTTTTCGAAAAATTATTATTTTTTTTTAAATCAATTTAAAAGTTATTTGCGGTAAAAATGTGAGAAAACCTAAAAAAAAGTTTATTACCATTTTAATCATGATTATGAAGTGTTTAAGCTCAAAAACGTCACCCTTTAATTTTTTTGATAAGTTTGATTGTTTGAAATAAAGAAACGGTTCGCTAGATCGAGATGAAACTTCCCAAGGTTCTTCTAGGTATATCGAACTGTAAAAGTCATGCTTAACATTAGTCATTTCGTGAATATTTCTAATTTAGCCGTCAATTTTCTAAAAAAAAACATAAATTACTCTTTTTTTCCCTTTTTTTTAAATTCGTGTAAAAGTCGAAAAAAAAAATTCCGAAAAGTTGCGGCAGCATGTTTTCCAAGTCCGTGAACTCAAGAAAAAAAATAAAATAAAATTTCCATAATTTTTTTGTCGCTCTATTAGAATTGCATGATAACCGTAGCTCCTAAAAATTTTCGACCGAAAGATCTAAAAACTAGAATCTTAGAGCTTCAAAATGCTTTTTTTAATTCTCGATACGACCATTTTTCACTTAAATACAGTCTGTCAAAAATCACTGAAAAATTTCGGAAATTCTTTTGACCCTTTAATTGTTTGGTTTAGTGTATTTTAAGAGATACCAGCTTATCCATGGTCTCCAGATTTCAAAGGCAATACTAAATTTTTTGGCATCTCCGTAAATATTTAAGGTGCTTTAGAGAAATTCGGCTTAGGTTTTTTTTTGGGTAGCCTAGATGAACTTGTTTTTTACCTAAAACTTAAAGGTCGCTAGGGGTACCTGTTATAGTATTGTCCTATTTTGGTCGGTTTTTGTGAGTAAATATTTTGGGATATTATTTATTGGCTGTTAAAAGGATATATTTGTTACATGTCGACATAATGCATTGTTCCAGAAGAAAATGGATTTCAATTTTCAGGAACAGAAACACAAATATTTGGGTTTTTTTTAAGNAGCATTTTGAAGCTTTAAGATTCTAGTTTTTAGATCTTTCGGTCGAAAATTTTTAGGAGCTACGGTTATCATGCAATTCTAAAAATAGCGCGACAAAAAAATTTTGCAAGTTTTTTCATTTTTTTTTCCGAGTTCACGGACTTGGAAACATTTTTTTCAGCTAAGCCATGCATGGACCAGATAGGTTGTTTATTCAGCTTTAATTTCCTTTTTTTTTATTTCGATCCGACCATTATTCATCGAAATATCGGACTTTTAATGGAAAAGGATCCTTTTGTCTACAATCATCGATATCTCGACGACAAATGGTCGTACAGAGAATTGAAGAGCAGTTTGGAAAACTGTGATAAATGTCCTATAACATGCTGCCGTAACTTTTAGGATTTTTTTTCGTCTTTTACACGAATTTAAAAAACAGGAAAAAACGTTAATTTATGTTTTTTTTTAGAAAATTGACGGATAAATTAGAAATATTCACGAAATGACTAATGTTAAGCATGACTTTTACAGTTCGATATGCCCAGAAGAATCCTGTGAAATTTCATCTCGATCTAAAGAACCATCTCTTTGTTTCAATCAGTCAAACTTTTGGAAAAAATTAAAGGGTCACGATTTTTGAGCTTAAACACTTCAGAATCATGATTAAAATGGAAAAAAAATTTTTTTGAGGTTCTCACATTTTTACCGCTAACATTTAAATTGATGAAAACAAATTTTAGTAAAAATTATTATTTTTTTAATCAATATAAAAGTTATTTGCGGTAAAAATGTGAGAAAACCTAAAAAAAAGTTTATTTCCATTTTAATCATGATTATGAACTGTTGAGCTCAAAAAACGTGACCTTTTAATTTTTTTGATAAGTTTGACTGTTTGAAACAAAGAAACGGTTCCCTAGATCGAGATGAAACTTCCCAAGGTTCTTCTAGGTATATCGAACTGTAAAAGTCATGCTTAACATTAGTCATTTCGTGAATATATCTAATTTAGCCGTCAATTTTCTAAAAAAAAACATAAATTACCCTTTTTTCCCTTTTTTTAAATTCGTGTAACAGACGAAAAAAAAAAATTCCGAAAAGTTACGGCAGCATATTTTTCAAGTCCGTGAACTCGAGAAAAAAATAAAAAAAAATTGCAAAATTTTTTTGTCGCGCTATTAGAATTGCATGATAACCGTAGCTCCTAAAAATTTTCGACCGAGAGATCTAAAAACTAGAATCTTAGAGCTTCAAAATGCTTTTTTTAACTCTCGATACGATCATTTTTCACTTATATACAGTCTGTCAAAAATCACTGAAAAATTTCGGAAATTCTTTTGACCCTTTAATTGTTTGGTTTAGTGTATTTTAAGAGATACCAGCTTATCCATGGTCTCCAGATTTCAAAGGCAATACTAAATTTTTTAGCATCTCCGTAAATATTTAAGGTGCTTTAGAGAAATTCGGCTTAGGTTTTTTTTTGGGTAGCCTAGATGAACTTGTTTTTTACCTAAAACTTAAAGGTCGCTAGGGGTACCTGTTATAGTATTGTCCTATTTTGGTCGGTTTTTGTGAGTAAATATTTTGGGATATTATTTATTGGCTGTTAAAAGGATATATTTGTTACATGTCGACATAATGCATTGTTCCAGAAGAAAATGGATTTCAATTTTCAGGAACAGAAACACAAATATTTGGGTTTTTTTTAAGATAACTAAATTGATTTATTTTCGTCCATGGTAACTAACCTTGAAGTGTGGTCCATTCGACACCCTGTATATTTTTAGTAATAGGAGAAAAAAGTAATTAAGAAACCATTTATATGATATTTACGAGATCTGTTCAGAAAATAACCGAACTTTTTGAATTGCGCGGTAATGGATATATATAGGGATGTGCAGTTGGCAACATTGCGTTGCACATAACCTCCTCTGTAACCGTATGTTCTTGGATTGTTGATATCTCATTTAGTTTTCGTGATATTGTTATTTGAATATCTAAGTGTTTAAGACCTTCTACTTCAACTGATGATTTCCACGTTCAGAAAGTTAATGATCGTACGTGCACGTGAGACTCGATGTAATGTCAAAGTGATACTCACAATTTTTTTCGACTTTAATGGAATTGTGCATTTTGAATTCTTGCCTCAAGGTAAACAATGAACAACGAATTACGTGAAAAAGAGACAATAGTTGCGGCGAGACAATTTATGGTTCTCGCACCATGACAATGCACCCGCACATTGAGCTTTGGCAATTCGTCACTTTTGTGCTAAAAATCAGATTTCTGTCCTCCCTCATCCTCCTGAGTCGCCAGACCATGCGATTGTTTCTTATTTCCGAAATTAAAATCAGTGCTGAAAGGACGCCATCTTTAGACTATTGATGACATTAAAGCGAATTCGTCAAATACTTTAAAGGCCATTTCAAATGAAGCTAACCAGGACTGCCTCGGGAATAAATTTAAAAAAATTAATGTTCGATTATTTTCTGATTAGACCTAAGCAAGGTATGTTTCTGCTTTAGAAAGAAAATATTTAAAAGAGTCAGTGAACTTCTATGTACCTACGGGTATACTAGGTTAATATTTTTTATTCAGTTACTTATTCAGCTATTTTTTTCTATATATTTTCACTGTTTTTTTTCCTTTATTGAAACAATTGTGTATTACGATACGCAAAAAATTGGACTTTTCGAATGCTTGAAAATGAAATTTTCACGTGATCTATTTCCAACCATTTTCTAAATATTTTCGGTTTTCCCAGAAGAAAATGTCGTAAAGAAAATTTGCTGTAGCACAGTTTCAGCAGCTGCCCAGCGACATTTTTGAAAATAAAACAGTATCTGGAAAATTAAATAAGAAATGATACATGATTTCAAAAAAGTTATTTCGTTATTTGATGTTATGCAAATCTAGAAAAATTCGGCTAATTCTTGGTTTGAATAAGACATTTAGAAACAACACAAAGGAAATAAATCTATAACGGAAGACAACAAGGGATACACGTCCGCTCTTGCGCCGGGCAAATAACCACACTGAGCTTGACCTAGTTACTGCATTGCAAACAGTTGATTGATTTAGTGGACGATGTAGGAGAGGCGACCTAAGTTTCGACTACTTTAGACCACAGGTTGCTTGATGGATATCGCTTTTTTCACATCCTCTATTACCTCTTCGAAGGAATGTGCTTATTTCAGAAACACTCTATATACACATATAACGCGTTTGTTACCTCTCTCAAGTACAAATACATATACAGTCCGTACGATATTTGTTGAATTCCAAGAAAAAAGCAAGCCAATAAAGTTCCGTTATCGGAACTACTGTATTAATTTACCATAGCAGGGGCGTGCCTTGAAATTTTCCGTCTTTCTACTTCGGGTGTTGAATGCGGTTAATTTCAAGAAAGTGACGTAGGAGTCTTCTTGGAATTTTAAACAAATATCGTATGGACTGTACATACAAAGAACGAATTCGTTCGCTTGATATGTACGTGGTAAAAACGTCACCTAGAAAATTAGTTCGTCTTCTAAGATTCGTTCAGTGGGCGGTACATATAAGAAGTTTGTCTAAAAGGTATGAATAATATGTGCGTATAATATGAAGTTTGATTCGAATTTTGGATTCCCTGAAACTTTTCACGACTAAAATCTTATATATTTTCATTAAAATGTCGATGGCAAAGGAAATTTTACTTCACGCGTCGAATTTGTTCATTATCCTTCGTTCGTTATATGTGCACGCTCCTAAGAATGCACACAAAAAATGCTATACAGAATTTTTGAAGATTGGTCTATGTTTCCAGTAAACAGAAATTATTAATTCCGACAGTTGCCGCTGTTTCCATTGTCACATAATAATATTTGCAATGTGTTTTCCTAATACGGTATGCGACATTTTTACATTTGCAGGCAAAGGCGGCCCGTTTATTTCGTTTCGTGGAACGTGAGTTACAAGGAATTATTCTACTATTTTTCCAGCACGTGTCGCAACAAAACATAATTGTGATGCAGGAATGTGTAATGAAAGCGACTGTTTGGAGCAGTAGCCGTCGTCTACGGAGATGCATGTGTAATATCGTAATTGATTTATTTTAGAAGGTGACGCCGGTGTCAAAACAAACTAGCAGAAAAAATGTGGTCGGGTAGTCGGAACCTGTTTGATTGAGAAATAAAAGTTATGAGGTGAAGCGGCGGCAAATGTTAGTGACAGAAGTTTAAAAGTAAACCTGTGTTTTTGGATACCGAAAATCGGATGGTGTGTTTTATATCTCCCTACATTACTTTTATACCAATGCAGTGTTTGGAAAGGAATACTGTATAAGATAGCTAAGTAATGTGACAGTGTAATAATTTGCACCCAAAATTGTTTTTTCACATTTACTTAAGTACCTGTTTACAACCTCAAAGTGAACTACTTGCTTTTAACCAAGTCGAAACAGTTGATGAAAAACTTGATTTTAATCAAAAAGATCTTTAACAGTATCTGTGGATGTTAAGGATAACGTGGTTAATTAAACATTATATATTATATTCAAACAATATGGATAATGGGTATAGAAGTTGACTAGGTTCTATTTCTGGTCAGTTTTGCAATTATGATAAATAATATATGTAATATTATTACATTTAAACAAACGTGGATTAAGTTAGATCAGTTTAGATTAGATAGATGGACAAATACCAAATAATCACTTCAATAACGAAGTATATTTAAATAAAGAGCATAAATAGCACCATATAATCTTGAGGTCAAAATATGATGAGGCCAAATGCACTTACAATTAGTCTAAAGTTACCCCATTTGCTGTTTAAATCTACAAACATTTAATTATTTCAAAAGGTGTTTAACTTAAGTTCATGAAACTTGGATTACAAGCTTAACTTAACATATGTAAAAAAATTACTGAATTCGTATACCATTATTCGAACCAGTGCTGGAGATATTGGGAGATACTCACACTAAAAATTTCAAAACTCCGGCGACTTTGTAAGGAGAATTTTAGTTCGTTAGATTCATAATTTTATATTGAAGTAAGCATATTATTTTTTTTACGGTTAAATTCATCGAAAATAATTCTAAAAGAGTGTATGATAACACAGGCCCACAAACGGAAATCGACAAGTCCTTTTTCCCAGACTAGGTGGCCTTTATGGGGTCGTTGATCACGATCTCGGTGTCCATATTACTTCATCATGTCTAGAGTCTAGATCAAGGTCATATGAAGGTCAAATACTCGAACGATACAATTTTTTTAATCCCGGATTTTGAAAGAGCGGAAAATTTTACTTCCGAATACGCTTCGACCTGTTAGTCGACCGACCTCTGAAGGTCATTTACAGAGATCAAGTCCTTTTGATCTCTCGGCTGATATCTTAGCTGGGAATGGATCTCAAACCAGTTGACCCCTATGTTTTTGGGGTCGCTAATCACGATCCCGGTATCTATATGAGCTCACCACTTCTAGATTAAGGTCAAATGAAGGTCAAGCACATTAAAATCGAATGATGCAATTTTTTGACACCGGATTCTCAAAGAGCGGAAAATTCCGTTCGAAAAACAGGTCGAATCCGGGGTCAAAAAAATGGTATCATTCGAGTTAATGTATTTGACCTCCATTTGACCTTGATCTAGACGTGATAGTATCATAATGGACACCGGAATCGTGATCAGCGACCCCAAAAACATGAAGGTCACTTAGTCTGGGAAAAAGGACTTTTCGATTTCTGTTTGTGGGCCTGTGTAATCTTTTATCAAATAAGACAATGTAATCTTTAAAAGTCCAAAAAATTCAGCAACATAGAAATTTGCTCCTTGCTATTCGTCAGAAAGTTCAATTACATATTTTACAGTGGTTTATCTTTAATGTTTATTAATAAAATTTTATTTTTTATTTTTACTATAGGGTAAGGTAATTTGCAACAAAAATTCCAACACGTGTTTTCATTTGTAAAACGGAAAAAATTGGATTTGGTAATTTTCTATTTATTTAACTCTATTAGTGAGCTTATTTTAAATTGAAAAAGCAATTACTAGAAATTTATTCCTTTAAAATGCAACTATAAATCAAATAAACTTTCCAATACAATTAGTTTTGTCAAAATTCTGGAATTTTTAATGATCATCCTAATACCTCTCTCACTGATTAATATAACCGTTTATATATTTTTACCTTTATTTAGCTAAGTCGTCAGCACAAATTTTTTCGAAATATGCTTATTTCTAAAGCTGTTCAAAAATTGAAGTGACTTGCAAATTAAGCATCTCTGAATCTTTGGCTCAATTATCATATTTCGCTCTCAAGATTATCTGGCAGCAATTGTGCTTATTCCTTTATACATACCCTGTATATCCACAAAACCTTAATCACAACAAAATTATGTTTTATCTAATCAATCCCGATAAGCCTCATTAGACGCTGTCTTTTAAATCCTTGCTGTTTCTTTGTTCTGCTAAGCTTATAAATATGGGTCGAGTTCATTGTTGATTTATTGTCCAGAGGTAATACGTAACTAATACGAGTACCTTTGAGATTATTGTATTTATATCGGCTGTAATTCATCGATACTTTTGTGGAAGTTTCAAAATTAAAAGAAATTTTCTTCTTAAAAACCCAAACCGCTCTGCACAAGTTACAAGTTATCTCGTGCTGACAAAGAAACTGGGACAGTTTAACATCATGTCATGTCCAATGAGGCAAATTGGACATTATGCTCGGTCAGTGTGATAAACCTACAAATGTTTATCACTTTGTCCAACTGTCCTAGTTATTATGTACCGTGCTAGGGCATTATTCACAGTACCCGAATATTGTGTATAAAATACTTACACGTCAAAAAGAAATTTAAAAACACTATCACATATCAAATACATACAATTAGACCTAGCATATAAAAATTTATGGTTCACATATATTATAATTATATGACAATAGCTATGTATACACAAACAAATTATTTTTATTGTAAAATTTACATCTATTAACAAACTACGTCTGTTTATTCATATGTATATTCTTCTTGCACGTAAATATTTTAAACATGTTTCTACCCTAATGAATAGAAACATATGTTCTAAAACGTAATATAGGTATTTACTGGCATCGAGCAATGAATATATTCTTATTTGTTCAATATAAAACAGTGCAAGCTGTGGGTGGTTCGCGAACTGTACCTTACACTCCTACAAAAAAGAAATTGTATATATTAATGTAGCACATGTCTATCTGATCATTTTTAGTGTTGCGTCTGTCACTTCCTACATGAGTTACTAAAAATGTGGTTGTCCCAATTAAAACTAAAAAGTATGATGAATGACGTTGCATATTTATAGCAACCAATCTTATACCTTAAAGGTGTATTCGGGGTGTAAAAAAAATTGTGTTATCATGTGGGAATAATACTGCACTGAAAGAAATGCGTTTTATTCTTTATTAGAATTCTATATACCATTATAAGACCATTGTATACTATATGTGACAGTTAAATAGGTGAATATTGGATATAAAACACATATTGCTAGCACAGTTGTATAGTGACTATAAACCTTATTCTTTATTAAATTATTGTATAACTAGTATACAACGTTTTTTATACCCTTTACGAAATAATAACAATAACTGTTATTGAAGTGTTCCATGTCGTTATTAGAACATCTAGTACTGGTTATAAGTTTTATAATAATAAATGTATTAAACTGTTGTATACTCTGTACGAGTTAAAAACATATGTCATTAAGTTTTCAGAAATTTTATTGGATAACTGTAATTACAAGGTTCTAATGTAAACATACATAAAACATACTTTTAAGCATTAAAAATGATGACAAATCGCTCCCAAAACAGTCCAGTTTATTTTCTTAGCAACGATGCACCCGTATTTTCTTGTATTACATGAGAATTTGCACTATAAGTCTTCCACCTTAAGAACGAAGCATCCCCAGAAAGGTTGAGCTTCTTTCCATATAATTTTATTTCCTCTGGTTGATTGACTTTATACCCATGCTCTTCTTTGTCACCATTAACCTTCTGTTCCTCCATCTTATGTAAAACTTAACATGAGCGATTTCTAATAGGACCTACAAAATAATAATTTTTAAGATTTAGACAAGATTTACATTTGAAAAAACAAAACAATTGCAAGCCATAAAACAGTTAGATACTTACATAATAATTTTCCATTTCACACAACGCGATATGATCATGTATCCCACAAAACATGTGCATATACTGTCCATTTTCATCAAACTAGACGTGTGTAAGTCGATGCACAGCGGACTGTAGGAAATTTTACTTGATTGTTGTATTTTCTCTTCTTGAGTAAAGATAATAAAGACGTTGTGGTTTTGTGTGTTTATTTTGACAATGATTGAACATGTATGGACAATAAAAGTGGACTGTATAAGATGGTTGAGTACCGTTCTGCTTCATGCATAGCATGCTACTGAAATCTTAGAAGGGATGAGCTCGTGCGGCGAACCCTAAATCAGCGGCTGGAATAGCCAGGTTTCTTATTGAGTCGGAGCACTTCGCTCTCGGGTCTGACATATGATTATTATTACAAGACTATGAATATAACTTAACAACCATCATAACCGATTATGCACCGAGAGGTGACGATCACTTAACCATTATAAGATGCGTTTTACACGTTAAAAAATGGAAACTTATTCAGTATAAGAACGAATAATTCTGTTAATACAATTGTTATATACAAATTCGGATACTGGTCTTTATACAACACATCCTCCCTACTATACAAATGGAATATAAAGTCTATAACACCTAATAATGTATAAGTAATTCATTATAACCTTTATTTCAAAGATGCATAAGGTGTATTAAGCACCTTCCAGTTAAACTGATTGAATAATGAGTATGGAGATGATTGCTTTTTTTAATAAAAGTTGTATATTGGTTATAAATGTTTTAATATGCGCTATACACATTATTCTAGATAAACAGTTTAATAAGCCCATTTCTTTCAGTGTGGTTAACATAAAAAAAATATTTCAGGGAACATTATGTTACCCTTATTTATAATACTAAACTAAATAAAGGGCTGATTGTATTGTATTACAGGTCTCAATGAAATCTTAATGAAATTTTATAGCAATTGTACCCAAAATTCCTGAAGGATAAAAAATTATTTTATTCTAAGAGTAGGTAAGTACATTAATGCGTCAAAACATCTTCATAATTCCACCTCTAAGATCAAATAACGAATGTTAGTGTAAAACAATGTGATAAACCATAGAAAATCATTTTATACCGGCAAATATTTAAATGTAGGCTGATAGACAACATATCAAAAAAATATAATATAACTTATCCCTCAAAGGGTTGGACACCACCTACAGACTAAGGCCTCACTTACCCCTTTAAGTCATATATTTTTTCTATTCAATATTTTTGCCTGAATTTTGTTATTGCGGGTTTTTGGGGTCGCTGATTACGAGTCTAAAGTCCGAATCCAAAAATTTCAGAATAAAAGATAACGGATCCAATATGCCGTATATAAAAATCGGAAAAGCATTAACAATTTTGTCTCAGATATGCTCTTGTTCTGGTACTACTGTATATTAACTGTTTAATAGTGAGACTTTGATCTATGGGTTGAGTTACAGAAGTATTTATTCGAACTTTGCTATTCAAATGAAAATGTCTAAAGTTATTTTTGTAGGCTGAGTTAAAATTGTTACAATTTACAAACAGTGATATCAAAATTGGGCCATTGTGTTAAACAACATATAGCACAACTTTCCATATGTCAGGATCTTATTGCAGCAACATTATTTGCTCTGCTTTTAAAATTTTTGGGTTTTTCCCACAAGAAAAAATTATTGTGTTGTGTGAATACACTGGCTGAAAATATGAATAATTTAAATTTTGTTTGTAAATTGTCACATGAAGTTAATTAATCCTCCAAAAATAGCTGCAGATCATAGCTTCGTTTTGAGGAAAAAAGTTTAAATAAACACATATCTAATTCCATCTGTTTTTCGTATACCAATAGTTGAAAATACATAAAAACGCTAAATAGGAAGAATGCGCTTTAAATAAAAATAATGAATGTTACCAGAGCCACCACCATGTGGTGTAAATATATGAATATATTATTGAAATTTATTACCCTGCATTTGAATGGCATCCACAGAAAATATAAAACCGGTTTATATAGTAATTATTAGAAAAAATGTATTTTCTGTGACCCGTCTGATGTAAACTTCATTATTTCAAATAACATTTTTGGTTAAAGGTGGGCCTTTTTATTGAACCTGAAAAATAATGAATATTTATAAACTTTAGCAAATGATTTACGTTTCACGAACCCTTCAATTCCTGAATTCTTCCATCATCTTCATCATCATCCCATCCCACAGCAAAATCTTCATCATCTCATTTCAGCACTGTCAGACTCATTGTCAGTCACCCCCCAAAAATTTTCACAGACAGCACTTGCAGGATTTGTTCGGGTGTTGCAGGATGAGCAATCAATAGCTGGGATGCCTGATGTCATCCGAACGGACTCTCAACGATCGGACGCATCCGTAAAGCCACGCGTGTCCTTCAATAGGGACGTCCACGTGAAGCGTATTGGTACGAAAACCAAAAGTTTTATTCGATTAACTCGACTAGATGTACTAAAAACGATTAACACTAGTTACAACAAATTGAAGTATGAATTCTAATTAATTAACACGTCTTAACACTACTAGCTTCCTCTTCTTCTAGGCTTATGCGCGCAAATAACACACGGATAAAACGAACTGTGCTAGCTAACCCAGAAACAACCGAAAAAATAACATTGATGTGGAAATAGGTAACATAATAACGGCTATGTTATACGTTTGTCATAAAAAATGTTAACTAATAGTATCGCGGGAAACAACTACTCTGCGGACTAATGTTTTGACCAGCATTAAATTACATCCTTAATATTTGGTCAATAACGAGAAGAACCACCAGTAGTTCTCATAACGGTACCACAGGTAAGACAACCGACACCACCTCTTTCTCAAATATAGCTGTTTACTAGATATTGCAGGTATAATGCTGCTGATCGAGGCAGTAGTCCATAGAGTAGTTGTCTCCCATAATAACGTCAGTCAAAACTTGTTTACCTTAGTGGCGACACAGTTCTTGCTTTCATTGTACTTGCCACTTTGAACGAGCTGAAAACCTAGACATTGAAAAGCAGTGACTATTTATAGATGTAAACTTTTTTTATTTCACCCATAAAAAAACATCAAATTTGGGTCGTTTATTTTATTGTAAGTACTAAAGTTTTAACCACATTTTTAGCTTGTTTATATTTCATTAAAGTAATAAAATAAATATAATCTAAATAAAGTAATTTCGTCATATATTTTTCGGAAAAACTGGAGCTCGATCTATTCGTTGTCATATTATTTTCGTAAGAAGGGTTTTAGTGGACTTTCTTACTGTACTTTCAGGGACAAATGCGTCCTAGCATCCTTGGCATTCATGTCATTGAAGAAGCTATACAAATTTAGGCGAAGTTTATATAGGAAGACATATCATCCCCCGGAAATAATGTAAAACCGTTGATCCCTTGTCTAAATAATGTTAGGCAAGTAAGAGTTCTTTACTCCACAACAAAATGGGGGTTCAACAAAATTTCCAGGTTGTGGGTTGCGTGTCTCCTGGCTTCGGTGTTTAGCCGTGGTAGCAAACATTAACAATATAAGAAAACGTAAAGGAAAAGGTACATGCACGTTTGTTTAAAAAATTTTTAAAGAAACTCTTCGACAATAATATAAAAAGGCCAATTTCCATTTAAGAAATAAGTCATACCGTCTTTACTTCAATATGGGTCACCATATATGGGTGCAGGATTTATGTTGAGACAAAATAATATCTCGGCTGGACTCGATTATTTCGAAAAAAGTTTCTGACAATTATAGGATACCGAGGGGGTCATTAAAAGGTCCATATTACGACGTCCGGTCTAGACCGGAACTGGTGTTTTTAGACCGGATGTTGATTTTTTTAAATGGAAACACTCATTTTTTAACACGGATTTCGATTGAAAAACGAAAAAAATTACTTTTTGGTCTTATTTTTTTCACTTTTTTTTTTTTTAAATTCATACAAAAGTTGTAGACTGAAAAGGGGGCTATCTTGACATGACCTTGAAAATGACCTTGACCTTGACTTCAAGGTCGAAAAACTGTATAATTATTAACTACTTTTAGCACTACCCAGGAATAACGATGTGGACGTAGTAGATTTTTACTCCCTTTGGGGTGCTCGTTTTCTGTGAAATGAAGAATTTCTTCAGATGTCTGAAGATTTTTATGATTTGCTGAAGACTGAATTTGGATAGTTTTAGTGCAAAAATAAGTATTATTTAATTTAAAGGGAACTTAAAAGGGAAATAATTAGAATTAATTAGTTAAATGAGATGCTGTTTCATGAATTACAAATTTTCTTTATTGATCTACTTTGATTTCTTTGAAAACGCATAATTGATTTTTCGTTTACATTTTCGTTTTGAATTCGTGATTTTTAAAATTGAAATAGGCGATATTAACTCCATTTTATGGCCAACATATGGGTTAAATCGAAAAGATAATAAGATCAAAAAGTATTTTTTTTCGTTTTTCAATCGAAGTCTGTGGTAAAAAATGGTTGTATCCATTAAAAAAAAAACAACTTCCGGTCTAAATCAGAAGTCGTAGTATGGGCCTTCCAATGGCCCTCTCGATGCCCTACAATTTTTGTCTGAAACTTTTTTCGATATAATCGAGTCCAACCGAGATATTATTTTGTCTCAAGATAAATGACCCACCCAATTATTTATTGAATTTATTTTTTATTTTATGAACGCACTGTTTATTACCCTTTACTTCATTCTAAGTACTTGGTTTTAAATTTAAATGTAATTCCTTAGCAAATCATATTGTATTGTTGCAACCTATTAAAAAAAATCGTTTACAAGTTTTTTGTGTTACTAGTTTATAAATTGTAAAGTGTTTCATTGCGAGCATGTGATATTTGTAATGTGTGGGTGAGATGTAACCTACAAAGTGTGTTTATATCTTAGCTGTCACTGGTACTGGCACAAAGCATTGCCTTACGTACTGGCAGAAATCGACTTACTAATTTGTAGGTGCTATGAAAGAATGACTAGTATCGCACTAGATGAAAAAAACCTTTTAACTAATGATGTTGTGGGGAATAACTATTCTGTCCCGTCCAGCACTGAATTATACCTGCAATATTTAGTAAACAATTGTCAAGTTATAAAGCAATGCTTTGTGCTACACTTACTCCGTACTGGTGAAAGCTAATAAATTTGAAACCGGTTTCTATTTGGTGATTCTGCTGACGAATAATTTTAGCTGTTTACTAGATATTGCGAGTGTAATTCAGTGCTCGATGGGGTTTTAGTTTCCAGAGTAATTATTTTCCACATATTATTGGTAATATAATATTTTTAGAGAAGACAATCAGGTCACATATGTCTAGTAATAATTTCATTAACATTTTTTTTCTGATAATATACAAGGTCGTCTGACTCTAACATATTTAATTTTAAAAAGAAAACGACTCAAATACGACGCGATGTCGAAGTTACCAAACAAAAAACATTAATTGCCCTTTATTTACAAATTAAAGAGCATAATTTGGTAGACAGTGTGGCTACGTGAATTATTTTAATCTATGTTAATATTAAGCTGTTTAAACAACAGCTGTATGAGTAACTAGCACCAATAATTTGATAAAAAGAATTGGACAACCTTGATCAAATCTAAAATGTATATCTAGTTTATATGCACACTGTTGATACATAAAACTTTTGTTCTTTTGACAAATTATTGTATATTGTATATTTGAATAGAAAATTGTACCTAATATTTATTCAAATATTCGTACAGCATATTTCGAATGTAATAACTAAAAAACAAAATAACTGAAAACTTAATAACTAAAAAACACATACCTATTGCAAATCTTAAAACTTATCTTTTTGGTTTAATTTTTTAAGGAACTGTATTTGCGTTTACCTTCACTCCTTAGGCCGGTCGTCCTTTGGATGCGTTTTCGCCCGAATTGAATTCGAAATCAGATAAAATAACTATTTTCCAAAAGATAATCATCCATATTATTAAAAAATAATGGTACACCAAGCCAAGGGGTGTACCAATGTATATGCATAGCCAATAATGTCATATTATTCGATTTTTGATAAATATTACTAATGGGTGGTATAATTTTTCATAAATCTGAATCTAAAAAAAAATCATAGTCACTAGAATTCGCCGTTTCGAAGAAGTTATAGTTTAAAAAAGGGGGTCGTTTTTAACTTTTATTTGATAGAAAACAGATTCGTAAATCAAGATACCCTCTATCAAAAATTTACTTTAATAGTTACTTTAAAGAAAAATGTTTTGAATCTTTTTCCACAAAATTTAATTTCGAAAAAAAAATTCATCTTAAAAATCTCAACAGGTCCCATGTTCAACTGTATCTTACAGCAAGCAGTTCAGTTAAGATTTGTATCAAGATTTTCTAATATTCTTATAATTTAAGAGAAAATTAACTTATTAATGTAACATAATTCCTTGTAAAAAAATTTTTTCTTGTAAAAAAAGGTGCGTTAATTTCAGTAATTCAAAGGATTGTCCTCTAGGCGAAAACCACATAACCTAATATTAAAAGCAAATACATCCAAATTACAGAGCGCTTGGTACCCCTTCCAAGAAATACCAGTAATAGTCATGAATGAGAATTTTCAACGGCTGACCTAACCAAATTACCTCGTTCTTAATTTTTGCGAGCTATCGGGGTCACTTCTGCCATCAACTCGTACTTCTGCATTGTTCATGATTCGCCTATTCATTACAGAAATAATAATTCAGAGTGCAATCTGAATCACCGCAAGAAAAAACTGGTAAATATATCGAGTATTGTTCAGTTGTCAGACATATAAGGTTGCGTAACTAAAAAAGGAAATCTCCTGACCTTGAAACTACATAAAAAAATACGAACCAGTCGCTGTAGAAATGGTAAACCTAGTCACGCCTTGTACGGAAAATACTATATCATATTTACTGAAAAGAAATTAGCTGGAATTGTTATGCTAATCTACAGGGTGATTGCATCAATTCAAGTCCGTGTTGATGTTTCTTAAATGGCAAGCGAGAGGAAAGTTAAATTGAGAAATAGATTAAAGCGAAATTGAAGACAAATATCATTCCTTTGTATTTGGAATATTAGTTAGACATATATGGGTGTCTTTACTTGCTCGAAAGAGAATCTGGACAGAAAGAATGCATATTTGTAACTAATGAGATAATATATGAGCGCCTGGAAATCCCATAGTGCCTTAGTAAATTTCCGGAAGCTAAATATGGTCTTCCTGCTATTGATTCAGTTTTAAATGTTCTTCAACCAATACCAATAAATTTTAAGATATACCAACAAAGATCTTCAACGAATCGAAACGATTACTACCTTCAGTCGATTTCAAAATTTAACTTTTATTTGTAATAGTTGCTTAAGGTGTGGTAATCTTAAATATGTATAAAATTTTTCGTCACCTGAAGTAGTGCCTAATCTGATAATCTAGTGGTTTGGACATTTTTATGTACATACAGTAAAAAATATATTCCGACAAGAAAAAATAAAATTAAAGGGTACGTAGATTTCCATTGATTAACAGTTAATGGTAAAATCAGTACATTTATACAGAAATTATAACAAAATTACAATAAAATCCCCAACCCACAGAAACACAATTGATTAAGCATAGATTCAGAGCTTAGAACAAGAACTGGAGAGAAACTTCAATTTATTCAATTTTTCATTATATCAAATTACCAAAGAAGCCAATGGAAAATTAAAAAAGTATAAAGGAAACATTAAACTTATATCAAATTACTAAAGAAGGCAATGGAAAATTAAAAGAGAATAAAGGAAACATAAAACTTGCAGTCAGTAAAGAGAACATAAAGAAGTAGTCAATTAAATAAAAATAACCTGTAAAGAAATAAAAAATAAGTTGGCTGGCTAAAAAGTGGTGCTTAGACAGATTCTGAAGATGTGTTACTAGGAAAGGATTAGGATAGGTGAGAAAGGATTTTTTAAAATAAATAAAGAATTTTTACATCGAAAAAAGTAGGTGAAAAGATTCAGTATATCATAGAAACTGTAATTGCATGAGTAATATAGTGTTTTGATAAATCTTTGATACCACCAAAATCAAAGTAAAATGTTATTAATTATACAGAACCAACTATGGTCTTATCAACACAAACTAGTCCGATTAGGAGGGTAAATAAACATTATAACGTGCAAAAATCTCAGGGAATTAATAAATGTTAAAAAGGTACTAACTAACGATACCGGGAGATGGTAAGTATTCTTCCACGTAGCGGAAGGCGGCGGGTGGAAACAGCCCACTAAAACTGCCAAGGGTTGGTGGTTGGTAAGGCCCTCAAGGGAGGTTACGTAATCCCGCTCGATCACGTGTGATAGGAGTAACCTTGGTGGGGAAAGTAGTCCCACAACAAAGAAAAAAAACCCTAGAGTCACAAAAAGGCATTAGCTAACGCCCCAGCACATGAATGAAAGGTTAACAATAATTGTTATAAGGTACATACCTCCTTTGTAGAGGGTTTTCTGATTGTCAGGAGATGGTAAAATGGTGAAGATGGTGACACACTATAGAGGGAAAACCTCTATCGTGGAAAATTATTTTCCAGGTGCTGGACAAGTGATGCTGACGACACAAAATCCCCAAAAGGCTATACTTTTAATACCAAATAACTCCAGTAAAGTATAAATCTCTGCCTAAAGCACTTTAAATCCCAAATTAGGGTGATTCCAACTTTCACAAAAGAGCTTGGCCACTTAGTCGTGCACACTTGAAAAGCAAGAAAACTGACTGACTTTTTTTCCAAGAATCTCAAATCTATTTTAAAAAAGTCTTGGAGGGAAACAATAAAGATACCAACAGAAATGAAATTAATAACCTATAATTTCCGGGATACCAATCCACTAATGGAAACATTATCAACACTCAAGGGAGGGAATTAGGTAAATAATAAATTAATAATGAGTTATAGGAGTATATAAATAAAATATATTGGCGATACGATAATATGATAGAAAAGACGGGACGAGCTATTTTAAAACCTGCTTTGTTTAGAACACCTTTTTATCTCGTGGTTTTTGTAAATTTTACTGCGCCTATGAACGGTGAACTAGGCGTGAGGAGGACGGATAAATTTGGTGATTTCTTTCACTTTCCGAACCGCTATACGATATTCGAATAGGCAACTCAACATACTTAGGTATGCAGTTATTTGTGTGTTTCATGGAAGAATTAAAATGTCACAACATAATAGATAACTATTTTTTTAATATTGCACATTTCTTTTTAATTATTATCAAAAATGTTACTGTTCGTTTGCTCTGCTACTTTCCTTCATCTACTTACCCTATTTCGACTTTCCAAACCTAATATCAATAAATTATTTCAGTTTTTACTATTTAAAATTGTTAAAATCCAAGGAAAATTATGATGTCATTAACTATTACTTCTTTATTATCAAAGCCCTATTGGTTGTCAGCTCAAACTGGTTTAGCTTTTGCTTAACTTTTGAAATAACATACCTTGAAAGCATTGTTACTATTTTTTATTCACACATAATATTGACAAATAATCATGAGTATGAAAAGAGAAATGAATAATAAGAGCGTACGATTGTTTCCTAAAAATGTATATTCAAAATAACCACTAAAGGATCAACCAGCTGAACTATTTGATCTGATGCACATTCAAAATTTAAAAAAAAGTCACCACTCTTACATAAGTACCTAGTGGAAAAATTTGGCACCTTTACATTCTAAAGCTCTCTCGTTGGAAATAAAAAAAATTAAACAATACAAGTATTCAAGTTTCCATGATCCATCTACTAAGTGACACTGTCAGAACTTTTGATTATAAATGACGTACTCCACAGAAAATTAAATGTGTTCAGATTAAGGACGATATGTTTTAGAGTTGCTATATCCCGAAATAAAAAAAATGAATATTAAGAGAACCTGACGAGCAATCAATCAATTCTAACAAAGGTCTTCTAAAAGCATTCGAATCGGACGTCAGAAGAATTCGCATAGAATCGATTTGTGATCATCAGAACATTACTTACATTATTGTGCTGCAGCCGGCGGTCTTTTTAATGATTGTTTACAAAAATCAATGAACTTGAAATCTGAGGACTTTCATTACTGCGTTTGATGTATGTTAAAGTTCAAAATCCTCATCGCAGTGATTTGACACATTTTGGAAATATAGAAACCATTCAGAATACTAATCTTATGTATTATTGCGGCGATTGTTTAGGACTATTTGACAAATAACTTGCAAGTTTTTGCATTGTGTGATGGCCAAACAAATTTTAGTGAAAAATAAATAATATTTGAAAAGATTGTTATCAATCAGTTGGTGGTCCCTGTTTATAAATATTTGATATAAGGCTCACGTTAATAAAATGGACATTGAAAAAAAATTAAAGCGTGTTTATGCCGGTCTTCGAGAAGATTTCGTGAAAGAATTACCCAAATCTTTGAAATTCGTATTAAAGGGCAAGTTGGAAAGATCCTTCTGGGATGTGAAGTAAGGACTAATAGAAGAACAAATTGGAATATCTAAAATGTATTAGTAGTTCCAGACTCATTCTAATTTACGTTATTATTCTACGTGTTCACTATTTTGTTCCAATTGCAGCTATTTTTGCATTAAGATCCTCATCTCTTCAGATTTTTTAATGATTAAGAAGTAAACCAGCTCTTGAGGGTAGAAAATATTTTAATCACTACGTGGTGATATCAGGACTATAGACGGCAGAGAAAGCTAAGGTAAAAAAAATGTTGGAATATTTTTGATCATCTACCTATAGTTCAGGTGCCTCACCAACTAAGTGCCGTCTATTATAAATACATACATAAAATATTTGAAAGAACTGAAGAATCGAATACATCAGTACAGAGCTGGTTGCACGTTTCCAAGTGGCAACGCTTTCGCCATTAAAAAAGCTTTTCCATGACATTAAATGTGTTCCACGTCAAAAAAAAAAAAACGAAATGATCACTGTGTAGAAAAATAATACTACTACTACGTGTGACTTTTAGAACTTCAATATTTTTTTATTCCTTCTATCTTTGTAATCGATTAGATCTTACCTTTGAAACATGTCTATTTGGAGCACTATCACTTTTTTGGGAGGTCAACAAGACCATCACAATATTATGCAGTTTCTTCTCTATTAGGGGACAGAAAATATCAGATCATGCAGCGTTCAGGTGAATAGGATATAGACCTAACTATTTTTTCTTCTTCTTGTCATTATCATATACTTGGACTCTAAAATAACGCAATGGGCAGATAAAGGCTTAGGAATAATGACCTAGTGAACTCATGGTTAAGGTCAATATTTCCTTATGATTTAAAAGAGATGTCAGCAGAATCGTGTAGAAGTAGGTACTCTGAAAAATGTAGTGTCTATTGAGAAATCTCTTTATATACGTACGTTTTGATTTATCGACCAATTTTTAACAACCTTTTTCTTACACAGATCTCGTGGAAGCACTTAGGAGGTATATCCTATTCGCTTTATAATCCAAAACCAACGCCAACTGAGACAATTTCTCTAATGCAAACATTCGAGAAGTACTTCAGAGATTTTGTAAAGGAAACATTCCATTGGATTTTTATTAAGAGTGAAATGAAACACTACTTTTACATTGTTTGTAATACCATGTGCTTGCAAATAATTAAGACCAGAAGTATTTATAACATTTGTTTCACTAACGAACACAGTTGAACTTATTGGCACAACTTGATNTTCCACGTCGTAAAAAAAAAAACGAAATGATCACTGTGTAGAAAAATAATACTACTACTACGTGTGACTTTTAGAACTTCAATATTTTTTTATTCCTTCTATCTTTGTAATCGATTAGATCTTACCTTTGAAACATGTCTATTTGGAGCACTATCACTTTTTTGGGAGGTCAACAAGACCATCACAATATTATGCAGTTTCTTCTCTATTAGGGGACAGAAAATATCAGATCATGCAGCGTTCAGGTGAATAGGATATAGACCTAACTATTTTTTCTTCTTCTTGTCATTATCATATACTTGGACTCTAAAATAACGCAATGGGCAGATAAAGGCTTAGGAATAATGACCTAGTGAACTCGTGGTTAAGGTCAATATTTCCTTATGATTTAAAAGAGATGTCAGCAGAATCGTGTAGAAGTAGGTACTCTGAAAAATGTAGTGTCTATTGAGAAATCTCTTTATATACGTACGTTTTGATTTATCGACCAATTTTTAACAACCTTTTTCTTACACAGATCTCGTGGCGTATAAAGCGTATTCGCTTTATAATCCAAAACCAACGCCAACTGAGACAATTTCTCTAATGCAAACATTCGAGAAGTACTTCAGAGATTTTGTAAAGGAAACATTCCATTGGATTTTTATTAAGAGTGAAATGAAACACTACTTTTACATTGTTTGTAATACCATGTGCTTGCAAATAATTAAGACCAGAAGTATTCATAACATTTGTTTCACTAACGAACACAGTTGAACTTATTGGCACAACTCGATAAAGTTGATATGATTCTTTACAGGACAATTAAAAAATACCTATATATTCTTAAGAGTCAAGTAAAATAAAACAGCACATATGACTAAGCAGTAGCTAAAAATTTTATGCGTGATTTGCTACTTTTATTTCAGTGCAATATTTTTTTTGGGATTACCTTATAACAAATTATGTAAGTTTTTAAATTCTGAAAAATTGTGCCAAATATACTAAAAATTGTGTCTGTTTTTAAAAATGTGTTATGGATTCCTAAACAAATTTTCAGGCCTTAGGTATAAATCTTTAAATCTTAAAAAATTTATAGTACTTTAACCTTCTCAAATTTTTCTACAAAACAAAAAATTGATCGCAGTTGAACGTAGTTTTGTTGTTCTTGTTATAAAATTAGAGAATGCAGGTCTTAGGACCCATTGTGCATGCCGCTAATAAGGGTTATTCCAAAACGGGCCCGAACTTCGTGCGAAGGAAATTATTAGCTCTGGTCGAGTCTTGCTAATGTCCAGGTATTTATGTCTTTTTACCATTAAGCAAACAGAGAGGACATGCATAGAATTCTTGTCTTCGTGCCCCCATAACCTGCATCTGGTTGGGCGTGGTTTTAAATTACAAATTGATGAATGTTTCCGAAAGATTTTCTTGATATAATTTAATAAAAAATGTTTGTTAAAAGCGGTTAATAAATAGGAAAGTTACATGGTGGCTAGTCCTTAAGCAAAACACAATGCTACCTTTTGAAATGCCTTCATATTATATCTACCAAAAGAACGTTACTGGTTGACATGACAGACAAAAATGAATACGAAATTTATGTACACTAAAAAGTATCTGTACAGGGTGTTAATGAACTTATGTCAAATATTTTTGCCACATGTCCGTTATGTCAAAATGAGGTAAATACACGGATTTGTGTTGAGTAAAATGTAATTTTAAAATCTTACCTGAACATTACAAGGAGCAGCATTTTGAGAACTGCTGATTTTCATAGAAGATGTTTGATGTATTCACCATTTCCTTGCACACAAGCTTCAGCGCGACGTATCTAATTCGCTCGCACGCGTTACAACGTCCTCTCTAATTGTATTACAAGCTTTGGCAATACGATGGTGCAGTTGGTCGATGTCGCAAACTTCCGTGGAATACACAATACTTTTCACATATCCCCGCAAAAAGAAGTCTAAACGGGTGAGATTCGGGGACCGGGGCGGCATATAACTAGGCTGCCCCCATAACCTGCATCTGGTTGGGCGTGGTTTTAAATTACAAATTGATTGTTTCCGAAAGATTTTCTTGATATAATTTAATAAAAAATGTTTTAAAAAGTGTTAAAAAAAGTAATGTTTAGAATTTTGCTGAAAATTTAATGGCACGTCTTTCAATAACTGCGGCAAGCTGTTTTGCAAAAAATCTAGATATGAAGCACCGTTTAAGCGTCTAGGCAATTCAAAAGGTCCTATTAAAGTGTTATTAACGATACCGGCCCACATGTTCACTGAAAACTGCTGCTGAAAGACACCGCAATGTATTTCCTGTCGATAGTCCAGTGGTGATTGTTGTGGACGTTACGTACACCATTTCGATTGAAATATGCTTCATCTGTAACAAGTATTTGCACTGTAAATTGAGGATTTCATGCATGTTCCGGAAGTAACCATTCGCAAAAACCTTACGTAGTGGAAAATCCTCAGGAGTAAGCGCTTGAACACGTTGAATATGAAATGGGTACAACTGAGCTACCTGTAATGTCCGCCACACAACAGGATGCGAAATATTTACTTGCCGTGTGATATTTCTGGTGCTACGATGCGGATCTTCATCGACGGGATCTAAAATCATCTCCTCGACATTTAAGATTCTTAGTCGATAGCTGCACGGTTTAAGGTGTCAGTCCTTTAATCGTGTGCAAATTTCTGCCCGGGTTCGATTCCCGCAGCCGGTAGACTGTATATTAGCTATGCTTGTATGGAGGATTGGCACCCTCTGTGCAGGTATGGTATGGTGGAAGAATGTTGGCTTGGGTCAATGTGAGAGATTGACACCAGTTGGCATTTGACCACTCCCCTAATTAATGAGGTTTTCCAGGTTTCCCTCATTCCTGCACTGAATGGTGGTTAGGGCCTACCAACATAAGTCGTTCCTGGGCGCAAATGCGGCCTGCCTAATAATAATATGCTGCCTCCTCTCCCGCACAGGTCTCCGACTTATGGGCTAATTATCGTAGTTAGAATGAGGAGTAGAGATATTATTATTATTATATTATTATTAGTGGTTACCCTGGACCACCGTCGCGACCTCGACGCGGTTGTACTTCACCGGTGTCCAAAACTCTTTGTCCTACAGCAACAAATGTTCACGGTGCGGGGGCACGTCGTTCAGGATATCTGACACGGTACACTTGACAATCTCTGTGGGCATTTTCGTTTGCTTTGCCATAAATTATGAGCATATCGTAATATTCGCGATTGCTAAATACATGCGCCATTTTCAAAAGAAAACTTGGAAATACGGCCATTAAATGCTCTCGAAAAACAGCACAGCAATCACTACAATAATACAAACAAACTGACAAATACAATACAAACTGACTTTTGAATATAGTCCGGCTTCATAAGAAACCTACAAACTCGTAAAAAGTGTTACAGAATTTTTTGTAAGTACTCGCCGCGATAAAATACATGTATTTCAGCAGTTCCAAAACAGTTTTAAACACATTTTTAATTAGCTTTTTTCTCTATGACCTTAACCTTCCGATACAAGTTTGTGACATCAGTTAACTCAGATCTTGCTCATTTTTCACCCCTTTAAATTTTTGACATAAGTTCATTAACACCCTGTATAAGTGTATGCTCAATGGCAGTGTCAAATTTATAAATAATATTTCTTAAAATTAACTATCTATAGTCTGCAATAATAATGAAATATTATTCAATTGGAAGGCATGATCGACGAGTTTTTATTACTTAAATAGTGTTTGGGCAGTGGTTCATTTACCTAAATCAATCATTTCATCACAATAAAAATTAAAATCGGTACAGACGCCACAAAGTATAAAAAGCCAATATCCTTGAATAATAGAACAAACGCGTTGTCAAGAACAATTATGGTGTGGGATAATTCAAACGAAAGTAGACGTTTTTACTAGAAAACGTTCTAAGTGAAACATTACTAAACGAATTATTTAACAAAAGGTTAGCACTTTAAGCTTTCTACAGCTCCGCAAAAAGACATTTTTAGCGTACTAATATAAAAACCAATTTGTTTACAACACAAATGCTAACTCACGCTATTGTGTTAGTGCTCTAATTTAAATTTAACATTAAACTGAGTAAAAAAGTTTCTAACGCCACCTAATTAACTTTTACCAGTGAATACCTCATTCGAAGTCATTTGTCTACTTCTGTTTCCCTGTCATTTTTTAAAGGGAATTGGATAGTTAATAATTTAAATTAGTTTTTAATTGTTACAAAACTTTTTTAAGCTGGTAGGTACTGTAAGCTGGAATTAAACGCTCACGTTTCGTTTTCTATCACGAATTGGAACATTCCTTCACGATACGAGAAAAGAAATACGGCTTTTTATAGTCATTATATTAATGACACAAAGAGTATTTCGGTGGTAGCAATACAGAACCATTTTGATTTCGAAAAGAAAAGTTACAAAAAGCAATTAGATTAAAGGATTAATGCAAAAGATTGGAATAGATAATGAATTCATAATTCATACATACAGTGTGTTTGATAAGCATCAAATAGTTTTTACTGCATTTATCCATAATTTGGTTAAAATACTGTGATTATGCATTGGAAAAGTAATGGAGAATCATTTTATCTTGTGAAGATTCATTATGTATTACATTATATTATTAATATAAATGTTAGTATTAAACTGACAAAGTAGCAAAAAATATAAATCAAAACAATACTTCTTGATTTCTAGTTGGCGTTGGAACAATTAATAATTGTGGGATTTGACCGTGACCAAGTCAATGGGCGTTAATTTATAATTTGTTTTCATTACATTTTAACAAAATAAAACCGTAAAATTTATTTAATGTGAATTTATTTTCCGAAATAATTATTAATGAAGAAATAAGACTCACAAAAAATTGTTTATAAGTAAATTATTGTTTACGAATGTGTTTATTAGCTGTGGTGGTAAAATGTCTATTTAATTTTAAAAAAATTGTACACGGTTATTCGCATAATATTTTATCCCTTTTTATTTTTGTTGCTTTCATATTTAGAAAAAAATTGTATAGCCAAAGAGAATTTTCTTGTGATTCCAGAACTGTAATAGAAAAGCAATTTAATGTTGCATTTATTAGACCTGCATTTTCTTTAAATATGACAGACAGTACATATTTGGCAGAGAACTCTTTCTAAGAATTACGATGATAACAGGCTGGAAAATCTGGCTCTAATAAATAAAGAAGTATGACCAAAAAGTATGCTAACAATAAGCCCTTTTGACCATATCTCTATTACTATTAGAGATAGACCTGTCAAATCACTATAATGTTATGGAAGGCTTTATCCAAATATGTAAAAGTGTACAGAGCAAATGCAACATTACATTGTTTTTCTAGTTTCTAATTTTGAAATCACAAGAAAATTTCCTACAATTTGGGACTACACGACTTTGTTTTGCAGTACGATAGTAAAAAATATGTGCGGTTGAAATTAATCCTGCGAAGGGTTCTTCACATAAAATTATACCCCCGCCTTCCTTTTAGGAAAAAATACCAAAGTTTTTGTAAATTTTCTTGCGTTTTCAAAAAAGTACATAAAAAAATCAATTGATTCTTGCATTCTGAAGTTAGAGACCAAAATAATAAACTACATTTAGTAAAGTCAAAAAAATTATTTGATTATTTTAAACTTTTCACATCCCGTGCTGATATTTAAAGTTCTAGGGTTTATAAGTTATTTGCCGTAGCCTTACCATACTTCCTTAGCTAAAAGTCTTTCACCCGCCCTGATGTTGATTTTAATTCTTGATATTGGTTGTGAGGTCGCTGCTGATACAACCGTTCTTCAGAACATTTTAGGGGACTACCATTAGTTCTGTAAAATGGTCTATTTAATTTAAATGCATCCAAATGTTTCGCCATTGGGTACTGTGGCATCTTCAATGGTGACTGCAAAAGCTTTATGGAGATTGAAGCCGCTTGAGACCTGTTCACTAACCTTATAGCATCGCTAGGCGCATATATTGGCCTACGCAGTACATTAGGTGCGGAAGTGAGGTGGGAGAATTATTGCTGCGCACTTCTATCATCTAACGGGTCTACCTCATAGACCCTAGCCTGAGAACAAGGGAATGTTAAAGATTTCAGCTAAGGTCAACGAAGTACGTTGTAAGTTTGTAACTAGCTTTGACATAATAATAATAAACCGAAAAACCATGGCCCATCCTTTAAATAATTGTCAAACACTGTTTGAATATGGAAAGAAACATTAGTTATTAGGTATCTTTTCACTTAAGCTTATTTTTTTTAAAATATTTATCTATTTCAGGATGAAGTCTGTTTTCACTATTTACCAGGAAATTCTAAAATGGTATTCTTTGTTTTGTATTCTATTCAGAATAATATTTATGAAGGCTTTTCCCAAATCCTGTTCAATAAAAATACAAATATCGTTTTACTACAAATTCAAGAGTCCGTCAACGAACGAGTATTGAATAAATTGTTTTGTCTAGACGATGATAAACAAATAAACAACTATTTATTCGTTTTCCCTTAGACGCCCCTTTACGGTAATGTGACAGTGTGAAAATAATTAATAATATTTGGACTTATAAATTTGAAACAGATAAATATCTCCTAGCACTAAAAGGACCTTGGGAAAAATACGCGTTGAGTAAGAAATTAATTCATTTGACAAGCAGGAAACGTATCTAGAGCAACGTGCTTAAAAGAATAAAGACAGGATACTGTGCAGACTGAAATATCCACTTGCATTATATTTCGAAAGTGAAAGATGTGTGCTACTAACTTCGTCTGTATTAGTAGACAACGATCTAGGTGGCTGTCGCTGTCAAAGTCATTCGTGTTGGAATTGGCGATTCCAGCAGTTTCGACGCCACCTGGTGGCGAATTACGATGTTAGCTGTGAGTTATGGTGCTTTCATTGTTTGTGTTATTTTTGCTACATCCCACCAATAGTTCAAAGAAAATTTTACATCACAACGCAAATGTTCATAAAATATCGTTCTACAAAGTTCATTGATAAAAAAATATAATTTCCCAAAAAGATAACTTGTAAATTATCTTCAAAATTATCTTCAAAATAAATGCAATATATACAAGGTGTATAAACTTAATTTTGAGACTAAAAAACCTTGGGTATTTTTAAGGAATATAGCCATGGTAGTAGCATACACATTCAGATATTTATTTAAATATAGTATGACATTAATAAACAACATAAAATAGCCCAACACATTTTATACCACAGCACGTTTATATTTGCTTCTACCAGAAGAATATTTAAATTGTATAAATTTTTGGAAATCAAATTTCAATCAATAATTTAAATTTTGGTCGTGCTAATTGGATTTTCCAGTGACAATATGCTTAAGGCTGTTTTTTCATACAAGTTAATGAATCACATCGTTTCAAATGAAATGAAATATCCAGAAATTGGTTATTTTAGGAAATATTAGAATTCATGTAATTTACATTTAAATCTTTCACTATTCGATGATATTTTGCACAGTTAAGTACGTAAAATTACATTTTTTTATATCAGTTATTAAATGTAATCTTCGCTATCCGTGAATTTAACGTATCATTAACATTTGCAAATGATTGAGCAATGAAACTAACCTTGATAAAGCCAGTTTATTTAATTTTTCAAATTCAAACATTCAACTATGCCAGCTTATAATTAGCCACGGAAATCAAGATGCAGGGAATTGGCTACAACAACACACCTGATTATAAAGCTAACAAATATAGGGTGTTTTTAAGTCAGTGATTTTCAGAAGTATCTTAATAAATATGATATTTTGTTTTAAATTGTAACACCTTTTGGAAAACTTGATTGATGCACTTATTATTGGATTCAAACGGGTAAGAAATTATCTAATTTTGTCAATTTTTATAAATTTGTTAATGTAAATAAAGATCATTTGGCAGGTTTTAAAGCATAGGATCGTATGGGTCATAATTTTAATTCATATTACAACTCTTCTTCATTTGTACTGCAAAAATTTAAGTTACATCAGAAGTGGGATAGCAGGAATAATAAAATTGATAAGATATTTTTCATTTGTTATTATTTTTTGTATATTCACTTCCTGAAGATATTTATGCATAAGTATATTACTCCCTGTCTATATTAATGTGTGCTACCATATCATCTTTTTTAAATACTGCGTTTAATAACATTATAAGGACATTCTTAGAAAGGAATTAATCCTGGTTTAATTTTATCTGTTCTAACAGAGACATATTAGCAATTGTATATATCTAGTACTGTTAAATAATTCGTGTAAATTGTTACGTCATCTATTCGCTCGTTGATAGCGAAGTGCGTTGGTCCCTATGACGCCTGAGCGGCGGCGTTTATCTCGGGTATCAGTTTCTGTTTACAGTGCAGAAACACCACTACTCGGGTAGCTACAGTGCAGACACGGTCTGGCCTGGAGTCTACAGAGAGTGAGACTTCACACAAGAACAAAAGTCACACTTGACAAATATTTACATTTATTAAAACGTTATACTTCTACACTACTCCTCTAAAGCTAGGGTTAGATGGTGACTACAGTTTACAGTGTTAGGCGGCGATCTTCCTGGTGTTGGCGGACTGGACTGCTCGCTGCGACGGGTGAGGATCAACTTAATTTTCAACGCAGCCTAATTTCCAGGTTTACCAGAAATCGAAAAAATTGAATTTCGTCTATTACAGCGCTATCTATCATGAATCGAAAAAAAATGTTTCGTACCGTAGAATTCGAATCCGAAAAAAAATGAGTACTCCTAATTAATATTTCAAAGTCCCTCCCATCTACAAGGGGTAAGAGAGGGACTAATTTTAGCATTTTTTCGTAGGGTGCTTATTTTTAGACATATTTGAAAGTTTCAGCTTAAAAAGAACACCTGGTATACTATTTTGCAATTCCTCGACAAACTCTCACATTTCGTTGAAGAACACTTGTATCAATTTTACGTTTCCGTTACCGATGAGCTTGTATATTTCAGTGGCCCCGAGGTATACGATTAAGACATTCGGGAAATTCGGTTCATTCCTCCAAACGAAATCACCAATAAAAAAATTTAATGACTGATCTTATCGTTAATGATTTTTCCGTCCGCTCCATATTTAATCAGATTTAATTACCGGCACAATATTTACCGTAACACTATTTAAGAATGAGTAAATGGCTGTGCAAAAAAATCATTCATTCAACAAAAAATCGTATTCGGCAGATCATATTATAAATTCGCAATTTTTTTTCGTGTATCCTTTAAACGGTATTTTTTTAGGATGCAGTAGCCAAGTATTAAGTTTCATCATGATTCGGGAGAATCGAAGTAAGAAAAAAGTATTATTGAAAGGTTTTTGATCAACCATACCAACTGCAAGATACAGATAACTTTACCGGTCCTGTTTTAGAAGTCTTCCTTAATTGTTCTGCCAATGGGTGTTCTTTGGTTAATATGAACATAAAAAGTTCAAATAATCTGAGGGAGATGCCCTTTTAATAATGCTCTTATAAAACAGCTGACGTATCAGCATTAAATTTGTACACGTTTTTGGCTATTGATAATAATCATTTCCGGACAGTAATAGAAAAATGGCTTTCATTCAACCCAATTCTTCATAGCTCTCACGAAAAAGGCCGATTTANTTTATATTAAACTTGTAACACATACAAATGAATAGGTACATACTAATTAATGTACATTTAAAAATGTAGTCATCTTTGGTATTTAGGAACTGTTAATGGTATGTTATGTTAAAACGAACATTTCAGCTTTCTTTGATGTGATAACGCCATATTAATATTTGTTACTATTACTCGAAAGCCGCGTTCTTTATTAAAACTACAAGAGCAATTTTTACCGCCACCTTTTTATGCTACAGGGTTAAGACAAAGTAGTTGTGTAATTATACAGTTATACATATACAATGTAGTTACGAAAATTAATTCGAAGGTATTTATATTTATACGACCCTGTATAAATATGAGTCATCAATAGCCAAAATCGTGAACTAAATTTTGTACCAATTCTAGTAATTTAATTAAAAAAAAACACCATTGTTAACAGATATCTTCAAACTTTTATACGGAGTCTACCTTTGATATGTAGAAATATATATCACAAGTTTTATTTTCTCATAATCCGTTTTGAAATTTTTTAAATCTTAATTACTCGTAATTTGCAAAAACCCGCTGCTGAACAGACTAGTGTATTCTCAAAAAAGCGCTTGCGCTAACTGTTAATGCATTACAAACATCTCGTAAACCGATAAACTAAAAATTGAAGTAAATGTAATAAAAACCATTCTCTTTTCGCCGAATTAATATAGACTGTTCGTTTTTTGCTTAGGTATTTATCACCGTTTCGACATATCATATCAGGTTTACTCACATGTCATTATTTCAGTTGTGTAAACAATGATCAAGCACGTGCTGCTGAGAAACTATTAGTCGAAATAGGTTTAACGGCAAAGGCACACTTTTCCACGGAATTAGACTTCACGCGCATAACAGCTTTCATTTCGTATATATAATTCGCGGCTGAATTTTATTGCTGGTTGACGTTTGTTTTAGATTGGTTTAAAATGTCCTGCTCTGATTCGGCTGATGCAGTGACAAAATAAGAAAAAATATTAAAAACATATTGTATTTTAAACCCTTTAATCGTGCCTGTTCTAACTTTTCTAAATAAGTTCCTTATTTATTTGTTTGGAATATGTAAAATGACTGTATTTCACCTAAACTAAGTGTGTATCAGAGGTCATGACACAGATATTCACAAACTAAATTCAGCGCTTAAAAAAAAGTAGCAACAAAAACTTTTATTTGAAAACTTATTATTTTAAAGTAAATTATTAAATTAAAAAACTAAGAAATAAACATTATTTTAAAAGATTATTCAAATCCACCATATTAGTAAGTGCTTTTATTTATTTTTTATTATCGCCATTTTATAGAACAGCAAAAAAATTAAGAGATAAATTGGTTCTACTTCTACAACAACAGCAATTTACACAACAATATAAGTCAATATTTAATGAATCGTGTAGAAAATGTTATTACGTATATAAAAAACAGTAAAGAAGTTTTTAATATTTAGCGCTCCATCCCTATTAACAAAAAAAGCATTTACACTTAATTTTATACAGTTTGTTTTAAAAGTAATAACTGACAATGCTGATATAACTCCGGTACCAGTGCTGTCCAGCGGCAGCATATACAGGGTCGGAAAGTCCCTATGGTTCATCGGCCGTTACGTGAGAGCGATAAAGAAAGTCATAAGAAGTGGATCTTATTTGTGGAAGGGCGAAATGGGCGGTGACTATTAGACGCCTTCATTATAGCCACCTTTCTCTATCGCACGGATTTCTATGACTTTCTTTATCGCTCTCACGTAACGTCCGATGAACCATGGGGACTTTCCGACCCTGTACACAAATTTAAGTGCAGTTTATAAAATGATTCTATTATAACTTGACTTATATTTGATTAAAACAATAATCTCAGAATTTTATACTATTACACCCTCCAAAAACTGACACGCATTTAAAGTCACCCTGAAGATTAATCGGAATTGACTGCTAGAATATATGTTTTTCTTTCAATGACTGAATGACTGAATGTTCATTAGAAAGTTTAATGTTAATTTTTGCCAAGGAACATCCTGTAGAAGTTTTGGTAGTCGAATTCGTAGATACCGTATATTGTACTTGTTTAAAATATTAAAATTAAGGTTCCACATTGCCTTCTGTATATTGAAATATTTTTGTGAGCTTTGCTGGATTTGATTTATTCAGAAGTATAGTAAAAAACATTGTTTACAGAACTAAAAAAATGATTAATATAAAAAAACTAAAGTACTCTTGGAGAAAAAAAAAATTGTTACCTGGACTTTTATAAGTGAAAATGGAAAAGGGGCTTATAATAAACGTAAAAAATATAAATGCGTAAGCGAGGGCGGCGGAGGGTTGATTTGGGGGGTTGAAAAGTTGTGAAAAATTGTATCATTGGGATTTCTGGCGAAAGTTGACGTCAAGCATACAAAAGTTGTAGATCATGCAAAAATCTACAATTTTTGTAGAAGTCACTTTTTAAGATAACCTCAAAATTTCCGAGCAAAATGCGAAAAACTGTTTTTTTTTTCTTATTTTTGGTTTTTTATTTATCATTTCCGCAAAAATAATTTAACTTTGACGAAACTTGCTTAAAGTATACCTTTCTGTGTCTTAAATATCCACACATTTTTTTAGATAAAAAAAAATCAAGAAATTTCCGAGATATTCATTTTTCCGGTCTGAAACACTTTTTTTTTTCAAAGAAAAATTCTACATAGAAAAATGAAAAATTCTACCGGTGATCATTTTTTCGTTTTAACATATACTATTTGGAGAAATAAAAAAATCTGTAATCACAGTTCAAAAACATTCTCAAAAATGCAAAAAAATGACTTGCAACAATGAATTTTCCACTAGTAGTTGATAATTTCTTTAAATTAAGAAAAAATTGATTACACCATTCAATTGTACTGAAAAAATATAAAAAATTATCACCGGCAGAACTCTGTACGATGATTTTCTAGGTAGAATTTTTCTTTGAAGAAAAAGTGTTTCAAACCGGAAAAATGAATATCTCGGAAATTTCTTGATTTTTTATCTAAAAAAAATGTGTGGTTATTTATAACACAGAAAGTATACTTTAACCAAGTTTCATCAAAATTAAATTATTTTTGCGGAAATGAGAAATAGAAAACGAAAAATAAGAAAAAAACCGGTTTTCGCATTTTTCTCGGAAATTTTAAGGTTAAAAGTAACTTCTACAAAAGTTATAGATTTTTTATGATCTACAACTTTTGTATTGGTACTTTTTTGTTTAACGTCAACTTTCATCAGAAATCCTAATGATACAATTTTTCACAACATTTCAACCCCCCAAATCAACCCTCCGCCACCCTGCTCACGCATTTATTTTATTTTTTTCGTCTATTATAAGCCCCCTTACCATTTTCACTTATAAAAGTCCATGTAACAATTTTCTTTTATTTTCCCACGAAGTGAGTTATTTCGATCGGTCTAGTATAAAGAGACATTGATAAACTGTCATTAACTATTCTGAAAGGTTTAACACGCTGACGACAGTTATATACCCAAATTAATTGAAAACTACAAACCTTTTTTTGAATAAGGTATATTCCACTCCTAATTCTTGTAATAATATTAAGTTTTTTTTTATTTCAACTTCTCATAGCTGTGACGGCTATTTGTTGACAACTAAGCCTGAATCGTGAGAACACCATCTAAGAATGAAAAAAATATTAAATCAAGGACAACAAAATGTAATATATACTGTAAAATCATTGTATGCTTAACAAATATCTGTCAAAAAAAAATGTTAACATTTTGGACATTAAAATTTCACACTCATTCAAATGACTTCGGTTACGCCTGAATGGCTATTGGATAAAACGATAGCATCTTGTTAGCAAACCTTCAATCG
Source organism: Anoplophora glabripennis (assembly GCF_000390285.2). Taxonomy (NCBI): domain Eukaryota; kingdom Metazoa; phylum Arthropoda; class Insecta; order Coleoptera; family Cerambycidae; genus Anoplophora; species Anoplophora glabripennis. Next base: position 2,775,181 of record NW_019416350.1, on the reverse strand, counting down.
ACCACCCGAGCTAATCCTGATTTGCATATGTAATTTATAACCTTATGTAACGAAATTTTACGCGAGAATATCAATTCCTACCTGACACCACGAGCTGGCGCATAAAAAATACCAATCACGCACAGGCTAGGTGCTATTTGTCTAGAAGTTTATGCATTTCGTATTTTCGAATCAGTTCGTTGAACCGGTCAGCGTAAAACGTCCGTTACACTGATGTTGATACTTTCAATTTTTAAGTTAATGTGAACATAGTCAAACACGGCTTCTCTTAGTCCAAAACCGCAGTGATAAATTGCTTCATAATTGAAATGTTTTTCTGAAAGCATTGATACATTCTCATGGAATATAAACGTAGAAAAATTCCGCTTTAGTTTCTTTAAATCCGTCGAATGCGATCGGTCATTCGTCTGCTTAAACAAACTTAAGACTGGAGTAGGAAGAGAATAGGTAACAATATGGAAATTTTGCTGGAAGGCAACGAACGTCTTTATTTTGAAGCTATTATTTATCTTATGCCCAAAAAATCATTTATGGTGCAAGCATGAGATACGTGAATGCGCTATCATTTAGTTTATGTTGAAATTTACACCAAAGTGTTTTCCATATACAATAGTATATTGTAAAAAGTAGTAGTAGTAAAAACAATACATTTCCGGACGGCAATGCAAAATGGCATTAGCCGAAGTCAACAAGCATTGAGTACTTTTTTATGAAATCGCAAACTATTAATTAATATGGGCGAACATTTCTCCATTACAATCTAATTGCTTATTTATTTATTGTGGTGATAAAAGTAAAATTCGTCCGGAGTGCTAAAATATATTAAAAATATTGAAAAAGGACAGTGGTGATGATGCTAAGGTGTCAGGGAAACCACCAGAGTTAGTATTAGCTGAAAAAAAAATGTGATTTTAATTTTTTTACCAAACAAATCTAGAGAACAGTACGAAATCGATCACAAACGCTTCAAGACTTATTGCCTTGATAAAATACGACCTCTCGATCCGAAGATTCCATACTTTTCAGATTTATCTATAAACTTGAAGGCATCTACGTTAGGGTCAAATCATTCCATGTTGACAGCAATGCTTAGTATAGTCTTTCTGATCTCAATTGAAGAACCAAGAGGTTGACAGTATGTACCAGGTTTAGTCGCTGATTCGGCATTGAAATATTTGAAAAACTAGTTCCTATATTTATTTAGCCATACCCATATACAGGGCTGGTCGCCCAGTTGAAGAATGAACGCGCGGGCAAAGGCGGCACAAACACAGCCGCACTGGGCGACCTAGGCATAAATCTAGCAGTGTAGTGCAGTAATGCGGGATTTGGTGTGATTCAGGTAATTTTAATTTATTATAGGCACCTCATTCATGTTACAATTGGGAAAGGGAGAAATAAGAGGGATATTTTGTTTACTATTATTACAACATGGCATTTTGCAGACCTTTTAAAATGGAACAAAACGAAATTTACCATTTACTAAAATATGTTGCTGGTCAAATGAACGTATAATAGAAATTTTCTACACATTATACCTATAAAAATTATTATAATTTTTTACCTTTAGCAGAAAACTTTTTTAAGAACGCCTATGAAACTCATAAAATTTTATTGCTAGGCGTTTTTATACATGTTCAGCTAACTTCGGAAAGACTATACAAAGGAAGACATTGACATATCAAAATATTTGGAATTAGGTACGTGTTTTCTAGAAACATCAACGTGACAACTATAAACCAAAGAAGTGAAAAGTTTTGTCAATTAAACATCTCGAAAGGTTTATTACTCAAGCACCAGATGATACATACTTAATGAATAGTTTAGATGAGAAAATTTTAAAATATCTAGATATTAATTTGTACTTTTTAGGTTGCCTTAATATTTGGTGTTGCTGGTGCACATCGCCGTGATGAACTGTATCAATTAAATTTAAATGATATAGATGATTTAGGATCAAAGCTTTTGGTTAAAATACCAGGAGAATAACGAAAAAAAACCGAGACCATTTGTGATAAACGAAACTTATATGCCACTGTATAGAAAATATGTAGTATGCCGCTCAGAAAATTTTGAAAATAGCAGCTTTTTCTTTAAAAGTAGTAGGAATATATCATAAAAATGCCTCAAATTGTCGCAAAACTTTTAAATTTGCCAAATGCAGATAAATACACAAGACATTATTTCCGTCGATCATTTGCGACCATTTTGGTTAATGCTGGGGCAGTTGCATTAAAGAGACATGAGGTATGGAAATCTTCAAACGTTGCCGAAGGATACATAGAGGAATTTTTTATAAATAAACTAGACATAGCAGATAAAATATTTAGTGGGAAAAGAGACAAAGAGAAATTTGCTAATAATCATAATATTGTCGAAGAAGAAATAATTAATAGGCATAATGTCGTTGATTTTTCGAGTAAAGTTCAGCCAATGATTAATAATTACACAAACTGCAACATAACTATAAATATAAATAAAGAATGTTGATGGTTATTTAGGTACTAACTAAAATACTAGAATACCACGGTATTTTGGAGCTTGAAATTGCGCCGAAAAAGTACACATTTACGAACGATTTTAGAAAAAATTTATTGCTGACACATATTGCTTACAAAAATAACTCAACATAGTAATATTTAAAGGTGAATACAATCAGCAAATTTTCAAAAATAAAAAGTATGTACTTTTTATTTTTATTTTGTTTAAGAATTGGTTAAGATCTAATTTGTCTTTTATTTTCTTAAAGCAATCAGAAATGCTCATGCGCTTGAATGCCATGTTACTAAAAAAATAAATAATACTATGGACCAACGGAGGCTGTCATTTGAATCGTATTTGTCCATTTTACTAAATTTCCTAAATTTTTTAACTGGGCGTGTCTAAATAATATTTTATGACGTTCCTTTCCTTGAACTTAAAAATAAAGTAAAAGCTTAAAGATGAAGATAAATTTGCTGTTGGAAGGCACCTTAAGACAAATAAATGGCCAAAAGAAATTATAAGTGCAAAAAAACAACACATATGTAGTTCACGATGTAACTTACTCACCAGTATTCTTCATTTTTGTAGGTAAAAACAGACAAAACATTCCTTATTTGCACCAAACGAAAATAGTCTCTTAAATCTATATCTGCAAATACCCCATTTTTCAAAATTATGCAGTTATCCGCTTGTGGCACCAGTGTTTTCAATTACAGACAAGTCTATAGAAAATGTTGTAACTGCACTTAAACATTATACTTAAGCAATTACAACAGTTTTGTTTTATAAATATTATAAACCCCTTTTCAATGGTTCATCTATCCATCAAGTTCATGTTCACATCTTTAGTTGTCACAAACTATTTTTCCTTATATTTGATTTCTATTACGTTGTTTTTTTTTGTTCCATATTTTTCCCTAGTAGTTTCAATTACATTACTAAATTTCAGAAAACCGGTATTCTAAGTTCTTATTTTATTTATGTCGATAAAAATTTTCTTATAGGTAATGTAATATTTACGTAAAATTGCTTCTAAATACTAGCCCACTAGATAATTTATGAAAGTGCTACACAGTCTTCCTTCAAATACACAGATTCATTAATGATATTTACAAGCATAACATTATTTTTACATTAAACTTGTATAACTTTTGTTGTTAAACACTTCACGTGGTGCACTTGTTTGAATAAGCTTCGGTTATTGATTTTATTTTAAGGAACCTTTCTCTTGCCTCTTCAGATGTAAACATGAACTTATCTACTTATTTCATTAGCGGGGTTTGGGTTTTAAAACACATTTATTTACTTAAAATTTAAAATAACTGTCGGGTTGTTTTCTCTGACATTACGCTCTTTAACTTCCACTAAATGTACTCGTTGAGCCTACGTGAAGTGTTATTTGTTCGCCTGTTTCTCAATTCTAGCACTAAATGACTGAAAAGGACTGTGCTGTGTAGGATTAGATAAGTGCCTAATGCAGTTTCATTTGGTACAAAAAATGTGATAATTTGAAATATTTGAAAATATTGAAAATATATTATATTGGAACATGCAGGACCTGAAAATAAATATAAAAAAATTGAGATAGCCAGACATGTCAGGCTGAAACCAAAATTACATAATGTAGATGTAAATAATACATATTACAAAATAAAATAATAAAAAAGTTTGTACAGTATGTACAAGCAATAACCATAATTCTCATATCAATAAAAATTAATTGACATATGAGCACATAATTTCAGTGACGATTAAATTTGTATCCTGCAGTATATCTAAAAAAAATTATGGCAAAATATAGATTTTCTTGACGGTAACATAATATAAGAACCATACAATTTTTTACTAAAAGAATGAAAAGTTAGTTGTAAGTTTTTTTTTTATAAAAGTCGTTGTAAGGACACTGTTTATGTAAGAAAATGTGTTAAGTAAGAAGCGAAAGTGATGATGCGTAAATCGAATCTATAAAAAAACTCAACGTAATAAAGAGAGCTGCATATCAAATGAAACCTTGAGAATTGTAGAAGAAGGAATATTTTTACATTTAAAGACAATTTGAGCATAAACCTACACTTTGTTATAAAACATTTTCATATAATATGGAACTTTAGAACATTTTCCATAAAAATCCTTGATATTTGGTACAAATCTATTTTAGAATTGCCAGAAATACCAAAGTCAGTCTAGTTTAAGCCATATAGCAAACGCCGCTCTAAAACAAAAAGAAAATAATTAACTTAATAACACTGTAAATACTTTAAAACAAATGTCAAAGTACAGTCCGTACGATATTTGTTGAGATATAATTCCAGGAAGACCTCTGCGTCACTTTATTGGAATTAACCGCATTGGACACCCGAGGTAGAAAGACATTGGCGGTGTGGCGTTCACCACAGCAGCTTGCAATGCATATTGTGTTTTGCAGTTACGAAGACGTGTTTCTTCGTATGTTTACTTGAAATTCAATCCCAACAAATGTTGGATGGTCTGTAGTGAGGTCGTCACCAAACTGAAGGGAATAAAAGTCAAAAATAATAAACGAATAAATTTTACGTGAAGATACGCATAGTAACACAAGGGAGGTATAAATCAAGTTCAAATCAATCAAGAAAGCAAAAAAAAACAGAAGATTATCTCCAACTTAGCTGTCAGAAACCAAACTAGAAATTGAAATTGCAAAAGAAAGTTGGGCAATAATATGTCTACAAGAACATTTGTCGTCGTGCAGCTAGACTACAACAGAAGCGAATCAAGATACCAAGAGGAGCAAATAAGTATAAGGCGAATCAAGATTCTCGAGACTGGAAGGAAACAACTAAAAATCACTAGAGATTCGTAACAGTTAGTTAAATAAGAATTGATATTTGTAAAAATTAGTATTTGACTAGTTTTTTTTAACGTAAAATTTTTATTCCAAATTGTCTTTTTTAAATAAAATTATTAAAAAGATCGTTTAGCAATTTATAAGAGAATATATCAATGATAACATAATAATACATATAAGTGAAAATTACATTCAACACTAGTCTATAATTTGTGAAGGAATTTGAATCTGAGGAAGAGATTGAGAAAAATAAAGTAGTAGTGTAGAATTTCTTTTAGTAATATTATATACTTTCATAAATTATAACATCCAGTATTTTTTTAAACAGTATATACAATATCATTCTTCAGTCAGTGCTTAATGCTTCGCAAATGTCATAAACATGTTACACCGCATTTCCTTTATTTAACAAAATGTTTATACACACAGTTTACAAACTTTGACAACTTCGATAGTTGATTCTTGATAGTTCGTCATAAAAAATATCAACTTAACCTTCAACAAAAAACTCTTTCCGCACTATTGCGTGAATGTTTAATATTTTTATTTGTTTCTCGAGATTTCTATGGATTTCTAAGAACAATATAGAACAGTCTGTAAACTTCTATGAATTTGATAGAAAGAACATATTCTAGAATCATCATGAAACAAATAGGTAAACAAATGTATAAGCAAAGTACACTAGGCCGAATTTCGCTGCAATAACTTCAACCTATACGTGAACTACACCGTTGTTATATATTTTTCCATATGCAATATTTCTGTTACGTTATGAATGGAAATGCTTTGTCTATTTATTTAAATGTCCATTTTCCAAACAACTTTATTTTTCAAGACCACGATTCAGGTTATTGCATTGGGTATAAGGAAACGAATTCATAAAAACACGATTTGCATGGCTGTAAAAAATAAAGCAAACAAGTGCATTCGTTTAAATTTACTGCCCATTTTTAAGGAACATTAATAGCTCCTAAAAGTCAACGTGGAAAATAATACTTCTTGGTTGGCACGTCTTTATGTGGCAAATTTTGGAGGTGCCATAAAATTTAAGGCATTTAAAATCAATTTAAACGTTGCACGGTTTTATGTGCCTGTTCACCCGCGCGATGTAGTTATTCGCGCAAGAGATGAGTATCTAAAAAGTTGGGACGTTTTATTGTTTAGTAGTACGGATATAAAATTTAAATTAAGCAGCTGAGATTTATTATTATGTTCCCTTAATTCCAGGAAATAGAGTTCGTGGAAATAAAAATATTTTAGATAAGTACAGCGATACTTACTTGAAGAAGTACCGCCTTTTTTAAAAAAAGCGTATCTCCAGATCTTTTACTAAAGATTTTTAACATAAAGAGATACACGTATAATAAGTATTATTTTGTATAATGTCTCAATAAGAAGACAAACAAAGTGTGATATTTATCTCCAAAAAATACCCCTTACTTAAAAATGATCATGAAATAAAAATTATATAACATTCTACATTTCTATTAGGAAGTAGTCATGGAATCATATTTTAGGTTTTGTTTTCATTATTTGAACAGAACTATACTAACTGTCAAAGTTTCTCTGTGATCTTTGATCAAAAATTGTTAAATTCAAGAATTGTCACAGTTAGTCATTAGTCACGTCTTAAAAATCGAAAGATGATACGGTTCATTATTCGACACAAAAATTAAACTACTTACTGAAGAAAAAAATTTTTCTGGTGTTTATTAAGTGTATCAATTAGAGAAAGTTACGAAGTATGCTTTTTTTTCCTTATCCTAAGGTTAATTTTACAATTTCTAAATTATTAATGTTAATAGTATACACTGACATAATACTAAAAGTAAAAAGTTATATATAATTATTATTTAGTTGTAAAAAAGTCATGTGAGTTTTTTCTCGTATTGTGGGTGTAAAACGTCTTACTCGTTTAAAAACGTTCAGTTAAAAATAAAAACAATATAGATAATTACGATTATTTAACATTTATAGTGAAAAATACTCTAAATGGAATTATTCTTGATACTGTTAGGGAAAAGAAGGTACTAATAATAATAAATTGTTAATAAGTTGAATATTAAGTCAATGTAGATTTTGTTTAAAAAATTATAAAAGTACAGGCGTCTCAGAAATTTTTACTCGCATTTAATTCAACAACAGGAACAATTTTTTTAAATCTCGGTTAAAACTCTTAAAAAGCACACATTTTTCATGAGAACGCATGACATTTCCGCATGGATCATTATGTTTTCGGGTATCGCTGATTACGAATCTCAGGTCGAAAATATAATTTCACAGTTGACAGTTCCCAAAACGGTGTCATATTGACGAAGCAACTCGAGATTGGATAATGTTTTTGGCACTGGGGTTTTTGACATAGCCCGCCGATTCCGAATCTGATATCAGAAATCCCTCTTGATAGTTTGACAGTTGGCAGCTGTCATGTCGATGCTGTCAAAATTTGATTTTACGAGGAAGTCATTTCCGAGAATTTTTGGGAGTGAGAATTCCAAAGACGTTGATAATCACTCTTGTTAGCCCAAAGCTGTCATATCGAGACTGTCAAAATAAAAGGAATCGATATTGTCAAAATAGTAATACCCATTGTTTTTTTTGATAGTCTTTTGGCACCTAACAGCCATCATGTCGATGTTGTCAAAATGTAAATATGGATTGATGATCTCTAAAAATCAGTGTCAACAGTCAAAAGGCATTTCTGAAGTCAAATTTAAATTCGGCAATGCGGAAAAACCTTTTACCAGCAATATTTTCCAAGAGTCTAGAATTCGTAATCAGCGATCCCAAAAACCCCCGATTATACAATTTCAGAAGAAAATTCCTTAAGCTCCCGTCGAAAATTACTTTTTTCCAAAAAGCAGTTTCTTTTAAATTTGTTTATTTATAACATTATTAAGACCATTGATAGAGCCTGCTTGGGCAATGGAGTGACATCCTTGCAAGGGAAGTGAAATGAAAAATTAAAAAAACCTGGGATTCAATCGTTAAATTGAGAATAAAGGACCAAAAATTGAAGAAGTTGAAGTGGTCACGTGGGTTACCACTATATCTGAAAGGGTTAAGTATGTAATATTTTTTAACGTACTGTACTGTAACATAATTCCGAATGTTGAGTTAATAATAAACCAAAAATATTAAGGCAAGCAAATTTTAAAATAGTGAATCATTCCATAAACATTTGAAGCTACTTATATATTTATTTAATTCATAGGCAGCTTGTAAGCAATATTCAAGCAGACAGAAATGTTGGTTTTAATAAGTTAAGTAAGTGTTTAAAATGTTGGCACTTATTTCTGGAACGCTCCGTATACCATTCTGTTTCTAAGGACTCTCTAAATTTCGAAAATTACTATCATTGGTTCTGCAAACTTGACGTTCAGTTCTTTTGATGAGGTATTTTACTACCAACATTGGCAATGTCAGCGTAAGATTTCCTTATAGTTTGATTGGTTAAGCCTTGTTTTTTTATACCCTTAGAGGTGTTTTCCTATACTTTGTTCAATTAGTAATTAGGTATACTCTGTGTCAATTGAATGTTTAACCATCGAAACTGTAGGATATTAGAGAAATTTCAGCGGAGACATTGTTTGCTTGCACACACGCAATCTGAAACTATTCTCTTGCTGACAGCAGACACAATATCTAATTTGCAAAATCATGAATAATAGAGAGTACTGCGTCATCTAATATGCAATACCCTCATACGTATGATATCCGTCATACAGTGTTGTTCACCTGTTAAAGAAAATAAAGTATTAAAGGTTGGAAATGGACATCCACCAAATGAAATATCATAATTTTAACATTATTTTGTAATAATGGCAACTGCCCCTTGAATGTTTTAGGCGTTAATTTTATTCATGTAATACTAAAATTTCACAAATTAATTTTTACCATACTATATGTGCTTCGCATGACACTTTTTATTATGTGTAATGAAAATGATATATGCCGCAATTATCGTATATTGGATTCCTTATTTGCACTAGTATTAATGGGACTATGGTTTAAGAGAAAGTAAATTTACCGAGAATAATTTTTATATAACCCGCCCCGATTCTTTTTTGGGAAACATTTTTTTACTACTTCTTTGAACCAAGTCAAAATTTCGAGTCCAACACTGCAATACTTGCATTATTACATTCCTCTCAACATCGGGTCGTAATTTATCGGATTCTCTCCATTGATAAGAAATTAAATGCGCCCTAAAAACAAACCTCAGAACATGGTAAACCAGATTCCTTATACTGTTCGACTTTGGCCTCCCATATAAAATTCAATTACTGGACGGCTGATTGTTTTACTCGCCTCCAAAAAAGGTTCCAGTCGAATCATTTCGGATCAAAGGCCCACACAGGTGTGTGAGAAAGTATCGGTTGTTATAGTTTTGGTGTTGTATTGATTAGATTTGTGTTCTTTAAGACTTGCCACATATCCGTTCAAAATTTCCGGTACGGTTATTCAAATTCGGTAGATAACTATTTTTTATAAAAGGACTGGAACTGATATACAGATTATGTAAGCGTTCAGGATGTCACTATTAATTATTTTGCAACATTTTCGTAGACATATGTTAAAGATTGACATCAAACAGCGTCAAATGGGTAATTTTTCTGAAAAAGACTTCAAGCAAGTTATATAATTCTTTTCTTAATAGTTCCTTCCAGGTATTAGTGTATAAGAAAACATAACTACATTTATAAATGGCGGATGCCATGTTCAATTGTTTTTTTTTTCTAAAAATGATTTTCTGAAGTCTTTAAAGGACCATGTAGTATTTATTGGATTTTTTTTTAAATCAAGAATAAAAAAATTACCAAAAGATCATTTTAAATGGGAAATCCTTACCTAATTAAACAATTAATTAGAAACTACTTCATCAAGGTGTTTTCAAACGTTGTTCTGAGGTCTGACATAGAAATATACATAGAAAAATAATAGAAAAAATTATTATGATTACACTTAATAGGTATTAAATTTTATAAAGTAATGAATGAATCAATACTTCCTGCATTATATTTTTTTATATAGTCTCTAAAATTAAAAATGGTCAATTGTTTCTTAATCAACCATTTTGCTGTTGCATAAGTTTGTAGCGTTTTTATTAAATGCAAAATTGTTTTTTTTCTTTCAAAATATATGAACTAACCAAAATAGGTAAACTAATCTATAATATATTCTCATCTGGTGTTTACGATTACCTTGCTTGTGGTAGTTTTTCTATTCCATACATGACGTCGTCGTTAGAGGAGATTCCTTGAATGTTGTTCTATAGAAAGTGAAAGAGATGGAAATGTCGACTAATCCCCCAACTGAACGTAAACACTATGGTATTTTTCTTGAATTGCGGCCTCAAAATGACGAAATTCGTGACATTTATTGGAAGCAATTCGTAGCAGACGGCATCTTAGTTGTCCCACCAGATCCACATAAACTTATGAGGAAGGGTAGCAGACTCGAGGAGTTGCCTTTCCGTTAGGACTAAGGCATTCTTTTCTGTTTTTGGCGTTGACTTAAAGGCATCATTATGATTCATCAGTAATAATATGAAACAAAAACGACTGATGACGTGACGAACAAAGAGGCAAAAATATTGACACGCTGATTTTTGTTGTTTTATCTTAATACCATGTCACACCCATACATTAAATTTTTGAAGCATGAAGTGCAAATGTCGTACTATAGTTCACTGATTACGGTCCATCATATTGGCCAACTCCCAGATTGACTGACGTGGATCATCTTGAATTAAAACGTTCAGAATCTTCATCAAGGTGAGATCGTTTTCTTGAAGGTGGAGAATCCTTCATGACCAAACTCCTCAATTGAACTCAAATAAGAAAAATGTTGAAAATACCCGTTCTTCTTCCATTTGATACTCTATCTTCTTTTACATCATTTACACAATCAATGCACAAATTTATAATTTCGAGGACTATTCTTACTATGAAAACCAAAATCGTTATAAAATTATGCATCCCAAGAGGAAAATGTAAATCCCTAGTATTATTGGCAAGTCTCTGAAATCTATTTCAATTAACAGTTTAGAATTCCTGATACCTGAAAATTAAAGAAATATAAGCGCACAATTTTTTAATTTTTTTTAATACAGCGTTAGTCAGAAGAAACATATGTTAAATATTAAAGGAAATTCAAATATTGCTTCGAGTCAAAAAAAACCATCATCAAAATACTATCAACTAACGGTCATTCCAACTGACATTTGTTGGAACTGCAGGTCAACCGATTTGTCGAGATATCGAATTAAATCGAGATGAACGCCAGTGATGAATAGAAATCACTTTTTTCATGCAAACCGAAATTAAATTGCTTCACATGGTTTCATTAATTTTTCTCACGTTTAACCTTACACAATAAACTTGACTGTAAATGTTGTTCTTGAAGACCAGGTATACGGTTGAGTAAAGCAAAATGCTGTTGCGTCACTGTCTAACCCAGATCTGTCTGAATAATATTGCAATTTTTTTTAAGAAAAATTGTGCATTTATTATAACGGAAAGTATATTTCGTGAATTATTTGGATTTGTTACTATTTGTTAACTGAATTATACAGGAGGCGACTAAAATGTTTAGCAAAATTTTAATGACAGATACTAGATAACAGATTAATAATATTCCCAAAAATTGATGCTGGGAAACGTGGTGTTTAGACAAAATGATTACTTGAATTACACTCATTTTCATTTAATATATAGGATGTTATTACCTATAGATATATGAATTAGCATTTTATCAATCCTGCAATTCATCATACATACGAGTACGTATTAAAACATTAAAACTGCTACCAAAATTATAATGAAATCGCATTAGTTGTTTCGTTTACAATTAAAAAAAAATCATTTTTTTTTTCAGACGCATGTTTTTAGAAATTATTTGTTTATCTGATATGAAAGTTAGACCAAGCATTTTAGTTACACCTTGTGCAGTCGCATGGGCTATATTCATTCTAGTTGTTCCTTCAGATTCAGTTACTGCAAGTTACAAATAAAGCTCGATTGGCAAGAATACTTATTACAAATATAATTTTGTTTAATCTACTACAATAATACAAATAAACTTTATGGAACCGCTGACTTAATCGATAGTTCGGCTGACTTTGCTTACAATTGTTTACACATATTGCAATACAAGAAAATGTGCAATTAACTCACACTTTTGATTAGCGGCTCCATATGATTGTTACCACCATGACTATTAATTAATAAATTGGTACTATATGGATTGGTACGTTTCCGCAAATATTGAAACGTTCGTACATGCCATCCTGACAATGTTTTACAAAAAGAAAACTCGGTTAAAAGCAAGATTCCAAAAAAAAAACAAACGATTTCACTTAAACATTTGTTCACTAATAATTTTGGTTGATATTTAATCAATAATAGATACCCATTTTTTAAACTTCACTAAACTAAAGTAGAACTAATAGATGATCTAAAATTTAACCTGCAATTTTTCTGTTTACTACAAAAAGCGGCAAAATAAAAACGGACAGCGTACGGTCATAACTATTCACCTCTTTCTATGTGGGAAGGATTCCAGAGGTTCTCAATAAGTCTTCATAATTTGAGTCACTACTACATAATTAACTTCAAATCAGTATTAATTGTTAATTACTATTGACTATTCACTATTCACACTAGTCACTCTTAACTTGGTCATCGTTATGCAGTTTCAACTGTTTCCATTATTGAAACTACTTTTTATTAAGGCATTCTACTTACCGTTAAAACAATCCTCTCTAGGTTTGTAAATATTATCTGATATAAATATTATGTACTATTACGATAATCTTTAGATAAACAAAATTATAAGTTTGCTAATCCATTAGAAAAAAAATAGAGGGGCATATTTCTTTAATATTAAACAAATAAATTAGTCTTTCGTCTTTCAAAACGTTTCGTATACATATTTGTTATTATAATTTTCCTAAATAATACAGAATCTTCATAAATAATTACAAGCCACGTGACCCGTATTTTTGTTTGGGACAGTTATTTTATTTCATTCATGTTGGTAATTGAATTTGGTAAAATTAAAAATTATTATTAACATCAGGATTACGTTAAAACACAACATTCTGTTTCACCGGCTGTGATTGGTGCAATTTTTCACGATACTCTATTCAACCAATCCGCGATCGCAGTATCTCGAGCGTAGACGTAACTGTTTGTCACTGTTCATTATAGACGAATGATTAATATTGGTGACGCCAAGATTTAGGGAATTTTCGCTACCAGTACCAGCCGTGCAATGTTGGTTGCCTAAGCTCGGCGGTCATGTGGATTGTAAACATTTATGAAGGCTCGATATTTATTTCTTTTATAATAGAGTGCTAAGTTTATCTTTGAAATGTCTATTTCAGAAAAATTAAGCATCATAAGTAATTATTAATGTAGAGGGTGTACTAGAAATAAGAACTAAAATTTTCCTACGCATTTAACTCTAACAACAGTAAAAACTTTACACATTTTTTTCTTTTGAAAGTCTTCATCTTTTTATTATATTATAATTTTACAAATGTTAAATAAATTAACTAATTACAGAAAGACGCACAAAAAATGGTTACTAAAGTGGTGCTTCGAATCTTATAATAAAAAAATTAAGATAAGGAATCATTCTACAGGGATGGCCAGAAGTACGGAATAAAATTCATATCTTTTGAATGAGTTAATTTTTTTTTAAAACGCCGAAACCCGTTAACTGATTCTGATTTTTTCCCATTTTTCGGTTATATAATAATTAATTTTTCTTCAACCCCCTAACCCCCAGCTACCCCTACTTTTTTTTCAAATGGAAACATAAGGCATGAGGGGGCTCGTTGAAAAGCTTATAGAAAACCGAATCCAGCCATACCAAATAAACAAGTTTTATTTTTTCAATAACAAGTTTTTTTTCATTTAGAAATTGAAACAACTAGATAATTTACAAAAATAAACTCAATGTCGCAAATGCTGAAAATGTCCTCCATTCACTATTTGGCATTCTCCAAGACGATAGTAAAAGCTGTCCACAGCATTCTGAATGACTTCAGCTGGTAAATTATGCATCTCCGCCCTAATCTTGTTCTTTAAATTCTCAATATTATCCGGTCTGTCCTGGTAGACTCTTTCTTTCAAATATCCCCAAAGAAAATAATCCAGGGGTGTTAAGTCGGGGGATCTTGGCGGCCATTCAACTGTACCCCGTCTACCAATCCAGCGATTTGGAAACATTTCATCTAAGTATCTTCGAACATCAATACCAAAATGTGGGGGAGCGCCATCTTGTTGGAACCAAATTCTTTCATTCGGTATATCTGGATCAATTTCATGAGGGAAAATCACAGCTAGAGCAGGTATCAGGTCAAATGTTAGGAAATCCAGGTAGCGTGCGGCAGTAAGATTTTCTTCAAAAAAGAATGGGCCCAAGATTCTGTTGTTGATGATACCTGCCCATACATTAACTTTTTGTGGATGCTGCGTATGCGATTCGCATGTCCAGTGTGGATTTTCCTGGGACCAAAAGCGATAGTTGTGCCTGTTAACCACTCCATTTAAATAAAACGTAGCTTCATCCGAAAAAAGTACGTCTCGTTGAAAACCATTATTGTCGTCACACCGTCTCATCATTTCCTCACAAAATTGTAATCGCCTATCATAATCGTCTTCCAAACCCTCTTGGGCAAGACATACCTTATAGGAGTGGTATTCCTCTTGCTTCAGAAACATTCGAATTGTAGTTCGAGAAGCATTGTGATTGCGGGCCAATGAAACAGTTGAAGTATGAGGATTTTCAGCAAGTTCTAATGCAATGTCTAATTTATTTCTTCATTCAAAGCACGTGCCCGTCCAGTTTTGGGTAAAGTCTGTATCGTGTTCCTCAAATTTGTGAAATATTTTACTAACTGTCCCTTGCGAGATTTGGTTTTCGGGATATTTCGCATTAAATAAATCGCGCACTTCAGCCTGACTTCTTATTTTGTCTCCACATCCAAGCAATATCAAGATTTCGATGCGTTGCCTTTCCGACAATACCATTGCAATTCAGTAAATAACTTGATTTTGACACAATAGTAACGTTTCGAACTCCAATTTACAACTACATCGAAAAATTAACCAGAAGGCCTGGCAAGTAAGTGGTACCAAAAAAAACGCAACATAAAAAATATATCTTTTTTGCGTTAGCAGTGATAGGTACAGTTTCAAATTCCTTATTTTATTCTGTGCAAATTCATGGAGGATAATTAAATTTTATTTCACTTGTTAAGTAGGTGTTTTATACAACCTTAAAAACCTTGCTATTGAAAAAATAAAACTTGTTTATTTGGTATGGCTGGGTTCGGTTTTGTATAAGCCCCCTCATGCCTTATGTTTCCATTTGAAAAAAAAGTAGGGGTAGCTGGGGGTTAGGGGGTTGAAGAAAAACTAATTATTATTAACCGAAAGATGGGAAAAAATCAAAATCAGTTTACGTGTTTCGGCGTTTTAAAAAAAATTAACTCATTCAAAAGATATGAATTTTATTCCGTACTTCTGGCCATCCCTGTATGAAACATTCGCGTACGTTTTTTAGGTATTTCTTCAATTCATAGGCGACTCGTTAGCATTATACTATTGAGTTTAAAATACCAGCTCAAGAAAAAAACATTAAACAATAGTTTTTGATGGATTAAACACTTGGTTAAAACTTTGGCACTTATTTCTGGGACACCTTGTATACTTTTTTTAGTTTATTCGTGTAAATTATTTTGTTCAGTTAATTCGAAACTTAGTAAAAGTATCAGATATTTTGAAAACGTCCTAATTTTTTAACTAATATGTTCAAATATTTTTTTTTCTATGATTATTATGAATCAATAATTCTCTATCCATTCTGTCAAATATTTAATCGATGGATTGACTCAACTTTTTTGCAAGTACTTCGCCCCGTAACATAAAAACAACAACAGCGAAGTTTCTAAAGGGCTCGTTATCTATTATATTCGTCACTGTCCTGAAAATATTATTTTTATTTATATTCTATTCTTCGAATTGTTATTCAAATCGGACAGATACTATTAACAAATTTTTTTTTTTTCAATAAAATCATTGTAGTGGTGCTGTTTTGGTTCGCGGACCTTTTATTATCCTGTTAATCTCAAAGTTTGCCGGTACGGTTTTTTTTCGCCACCGCATTTCTCCGATCTCACACAGGCGGTCGATTTAATAGGCACGTCTTAATTATAACTCCTTTGATGATGTACGGCATGAACGGGAAGAGGAAAAAAATCGGAACCGGCATTGGCCTCACGATAAAGAATAGGCCGAATGTAATTGCAAATATTCATTAATAAACTACTCGCAATTGTGAAACGCAATCTAAAATACCTCTATAAATAAATGAAAGGAGACAGACCGGGATGTAAGGTGAAGTTGATAATAACCTTCAACGTAGATTGTAGACATAAAATTCATTTCAGGTTTTTAATGGTCAAATATTTTAGTTCGTATATAGTAGTGAAGGAATAAAGAGCTGCGCTCGTTAGGTAATCTTATATAATTAGTGAGCTTCAAGTGCTTGATTGTTGGTTTTAACAACGTGTTTTTTACGTCTGTTGGATTGTGGATACCTCAATGAACTGATGTAAGTACTGTATAACTAACTATTGTTTATCGCCGCGTTACGACTGGCCGCTGAATATGCAAACGGGCCTTACCGTTTTTCTGGCTAATATTGATTGCAGTGAATACCTCGGATAATCATCTTCAGAACATAATGATTATATTTCCCTGTAAGTTTGTAAAAAAATCGTCATTACAAAAATAAGATCTAAATTCTTATTGACGCGCATTAGAAAGTACTTTTTTACAAAATATAGAAAATTGAATATTTATGATTTTGTAATTTAACAATTTTTCCTTAATGGATTAGACACCGTAGTGTAGCGTTGGTTTATTAGTGCAAAGAGAGTGGAACTAAGGGGTGTAACGGAGAGTATTTTAAATTCTACATTGAAATTTTAAAAAATTTATGATCCACGGTTTTTTCTGTATTCTTTTTTTAGTACCTACTTTTGCAATACGTTTTAGTGTTCCGAACCAATTTTTTATTAAAAACACTATATAAAGAATAAACACCACGTTTTATAATATACAGTGCGGAAAGTTTGACTGGGACAAATTCTATAACATAATAAATAAAGGTTTGTCACAAAATTCCTGAAACACGTCAATTTTTATTTTCAACGGGGCATATTACAAAGAGGTTTGTTTATCTTTTTAATTATGTGGGGTGTTGCAGCAACCCCCGACTTTTTTTTTAATGGAAGGGTAGGCTGATACATTTTCTATTTTAACGCTTTTTCAATTGCAACTGCAATTACGTATTCTTTTTGTTACTTTTTATAAGCAATTTGTCGGAAATAATAAAATAAGGAAATGTTTACTAAAACTTCTTTAATGTATACACTTTTTTCTTACTTGATATGCCACAATAACAATTCCACACCTTATCACCTGCTCGATAGTTTTTAGACCAATTTAAACTGAATGTGATTGATTTGTTAGTACTTGTTTGCATTTCAACATGTAAATTAAAAACCAAAAATAAGAAAATGCCCGATTTAACCGAAACGTATCGTATCGAAATTTTAATGATGATCGGATATGGGGACAGAAGTCGAAGGCTGAAGTGGCTCGTTTGTTTGCTGAAGTTCATCCAGAAATGCCTCCAATTAATGGAAGTACGATCAGCAGAATCGAAACTCGATATCGGGAGTTGGGCCACTTGGGGGATGCCAAAAAGCACCCATATATGAGATGCAAAACCTGCACGAGCTTAATGAACATGATCTTGATCGTAGACTCGACTTTGGTTTCTATCGATGGTGGGCAAATTGCTTTGGAATTGGTGCTATTTTCTGATGAAGCCACGTTCACATTACATGGTGACGTCAATCGGAACAACTGCCGGTATTGGGCTGACGAAAATCATAACTGGATGCGTGAATGCTATACTCAAAGGCCTCAAAAAACAAACGCGTAGGCTGGAATTACTGGGGATCGCATAGTAGGTCCTGTTTTTTTTTTAAATGAAATTACAAATAAATACCGAACTATGCTAAGATGAGCCAGTTCCTGCTTTAGCGGTTTTATTTCCCAATAATTTGGATCCCGATTTATTTGACTAACGGCTATTGTTTCAACAAGACGGGGCACCACTGCATTTTGCTTAAAATATACGAAGTGTTTCTGAAGAGGTGGATTGGAAGAAGCCAATTGAGTGGCTAGCAAGATCACCCGATCTTAACCTATTAGATTTTTTATGGAGATACCTAAAAAGCAAGGTTTATGCTACTAAACCTAACGACATCGAGCTTCAACAAAGACTCAGGAATGAAATTAGACAAGTAACGCCGGAAGTGTTACAAAATGTTCGAAATGCTTTTTATTATCGATTAGGATATTGTCAGCAATAAGATGAAGTGCTCTTTGAAAATTTTCTGCATTAGTAGTTTCAGTAAACATTTCCTTATTTTACTTTTTTCCGACACATTGCTTATAACAAGTAACAAAAAAACACGTAATTGTATCTGCAATTGAAAAAGCTCTAAAATAAAAAAATTAATCAACCTACCCTTGTATTAAAAAAGTTGGGGGTTGCTGCAACTCCCCACATAATTAAAAAATAAACATACCTCTTTGTTATATGCCTCATTGAAAATAAAAATAGGCTCGTTTCGGGAATTTTACAATAAACCTTTTTTATTAAGTTACAGAATTTGTTCCGGTTAAACTTTCCACTCTGTAGATTCCTTGTGAATATCACCAATTATACCCAAAAACAAACAACTATGAAGGTAGGAATATTAAGATTTTGTGCAACTTTTCTTGTATTTAATTTTTTTAAAAGGTACCAAGTTAATTCAAATATAATAAAAATTTGTTCCAACATCATTTCTAATGGAGTCAAACGATGTTATTTGATCCAAAAATTTAGTTATGCAAAGGATATCTAACTTTATAGGCAAGGATCTTAACTGATGATTTGCGGAAAACGAGTAGATACTTTACGGGCTGCTTGCTCTCACTAGTATTGAATTACACCAACAATATCTAGTAAACATCTAGTAATTAATAGTTATCTAAAATAAAAATAAAAAATTATATAACTAAATGTTACTAATTGAAAATAACATATCTAACATTTCAAGGAAATATATTTTATATCACCTTTGACAAAAACCAACTCATAAACATAGGTAGATCTGAACTATTTCTACATTTTGAATATTATCTTTATAAGAAGCCTAATTGTAAATGGAATTAATAAATATTAGTAGATCAAAATAATGTAAAAGCACAAGGGCCAATAATAAAATATGCAATTTGAATTAAGAAATTTTCTTGCTTTATTCCATATTTTGCACGGTAGATTCTATTGCCAATAACAATATTAAATCAATCTCCTAAACGTAATATTTACAACATTTTCGATTTTCTGAATCATTTCATAATCGAATTTTCATAACAAATTTAATTAAATTTAATTTTAAATACCACGTTTTAATAAAATGCATTACACCCGTATTAACAGAAAAAACTTAAGTACCTTGTAAAAAAAGAAGCTTTTAAGTTCACTTGAATCTTATATCTGCGCAGTAGTTTTTTAGGAATACTTGTTTTATTAATTCTCTATTTTATAAAAATGATTAATATGTTTTTAAAGATCGATTTGTTCTGTTTTAAGTCATATTGCAGATAATAATGTTTTTTTTTCTAATAATTGTATATACATTTACACAGCGTTTCCTAGAATTTATACACTGGAATAAAAGACTACTGAGACATTTTAGTTGATTACATACATTTGTTTTTTTCTTGTCGGTATTGTTTTCAAGATTTAATTTAATTGAATAATTACTGGCAGAACTTTCATTATAAAAAAGACACATCCTGCTTAAAATTGCATTTATATAGTTTATTGAAAGATATTGTGATTTAGGGTTATGTTCTTGTAAATATTTATGAGTTTAAATATCGCTTTTAGTGATCTTCTTTAGTAACTTGTAGTCTACTTGGTATTCTATACAAAAATTGGTAATTAACAAATATTGGGAAGAATATAATAATAACGTTTTTATACAAAACTTCATTATACTGCTGTTGAACAAAAGCAGTGGGGACAACGACGTACTTTCTATAAGAAAATAAGGATGACTTGTTTGTCTGATGAAGGAATATTGAATGATAAAGAAAATTCCATACTTGAGTACATATAGGTATGTGGGTGTTTATAACAATACTTAATTTAATTGATTGAATTAGAAGATGTTTGTAAATACATTCGCGAAATTTACACCAAATAGCAATGAAAAACAAAAGAAATAAATTGATTTCCAACAATTCGTTGGTCGATACTTTACTACTACTATCGATACTCGACTTTATAAAATCAAATAATCGAAATATATTGCGTTTTTAATATATGTTTTAAATATTCCATTTTAAAATTCCTTAAATTCATAGATGACCTGAAGCATCTTTAAAATATGCCCTAAGAATTCAAAGACACACCGATCATATATCAAATTTCATTCTAGTCGCAGTAAATTGTTTTAGTTTTTTTCTATTGATATTTATCCTTTAGGCACTGGCTATGATTTACTGCAACCGGTAGTATACAAGAACATGTTTATTTACATATAAATGTGTTTCTCAGTTCAATGCACGAATGAAGAAAAGAAGAAGTAAGCCACATATTAATAGATATCTTGATAAAGAATATGTTAATTTGATTTTAATGATTGTTAAAGACATCAACTGTTTTTATTTTTTGTAATAATTAAAACTGTTATAAAATACAATAAAATGCAAACGTATGCTTTTAGCTTTTAAGCTAATTTTTCAATATGATTGACTAAAACAATACTAATCCAGTAATTTCACTCATACACGTGCGATGTGTGGAACGATTCGAACCACATGACTAACAAGTTTTATATTTGTTATTACACAGAAATATTGTGGTTTGGAAAGAATTTTCGTTTTTATGCAATCATTTCTATTACGGTACTGAATAATAAACAGTAGCCTACTCTGTTTAGGCTTGTTAACACCCACATGTCATTTTTTTCTCGTTTGTCCTTGCACATTCTTCGTAATACTATGTAACTCAGACTTACAATAGGATAGTTGTAATTAGACGTGAAACAGATCTGAGAATGATGCTTAAAGGTAAATTATTGCTCAGAACTATTAGTCAGAACATATTGTTTATGAATAACGTTATTGTTGTACAAGGTACAACTAAATATTTGGCTAAATTTAATGAATTTTTCAAAAATTAAATATAAATGTTAATATTCTGAAATGCTTCATTTTTGAAACACGAGATGTAAATAATTATATTTTTCTTTATAAAAAAAAAGACTGCTGTAACAATATCGTCCCAAGCAACATTTTTTGTTTTATTTTAAAAAATCAGAATTATCAGAAGGCGCTTGTAATTTCCTAACTGTTACATTGATCACTAGTCAGCAATAGTGCAGAATGTTGCTCGTCATTCTGATAATAACATTTTTGGTTTCTGTTACTAAAGGTTTTATAATCTACATCAGTTTGCTACCTCTAATTTTGGGAACTATAGATTATAAGACTTTAAGATAATTTTGAAGGTCCTTTTATAAAACTCTCGGTGATGATAATCTACATAATGACACCAATGGTCCTCTATGTTTTAAAATTACTGTTACTGAGTGGGGCTTTATCACAGACCAAACAGAACAGAGAGACTGAAAGACTACATCTAGAAATATGCAATGCGCATATAAATAAGTTAAAATAACGATAAAAGTTGTAACCAATAGTCATCGTTAAAGTAATTGCGGATACTTTTAATATTTAAAAAATTTCCTATATAACTTTTGGTGACCATATGAGTATATAAAACCTTTATTGTAATTATTAGTACTAACAGACAGGATATATTTATCTTAAGATTGGAATATATTTTCCATTAATTTTACAAAATGAAATAATTATAAAGTAATATTTATCCTGTGTTTATTAAAATAAATTCTAAAATAAAATAATAATTTTATTTTTGAAGTGCATATACTGATTAGAAGTAAAATCAAATTTGCCATAGTGCAGAAAAAATAATATAATATAATATAAATTAATATCTAGATTGAAGTAAGACTAAACTATTTTTAACTTTTCTTCTCATAAATAACTGACAGACCTCCCATGGTACAATAAACGTACTGAAATAACAACTAACAGATTTTTGTTTCATTGTATAGCAGGATGTAGAAAGGCCTTTTCATGGAATTATTGAAGAAAAAGGAATAATGGTATGATTGTAAAGTATCAATACGTTGCAACATGGATAGATGCCAAAGCTGAGATAAAGCACAATAACTAAAGTGAACCTAAGTGGGAAACTATTTCAAGATTTAATCAACAAGATAATACGTTTATTGATATTTAATAATAGTCAAATACCTCCTAATATGGCAACGTATGAAAGCTGTAACTAATAAAAATCAAAATGTCAGACTAATCGGTCGGTGGGATCTTTATTAATTATGAAATATGTGAAGGGGTATTTTCTCTTTAGTATTGATTTGCTAGAAGTAAATCAGCCACCATATGTTTAAAAATTTCAGTAAAAATTAAAGTTAGTACAGATAAAATATGTAAGATAATTATATATTTTTTTTGTTAAATAAAAATATACTACGTACGAGGTCTGTTTAGAAAATAACTGAACTTTTTGAATTACGCGCCAATGGAGATATTTAGTAATATGCGGTTGGCAGCAATGCGTTGCGCATAATCTCCTTTGTAACCACATGTTCTTCAACTGTTGGTATCTCATTTAGTTTTCGCGATATTGTTATTTGAGCGCAGTGTTTAAGTGTTACTAACGATTTTTGAAAGGTGCGATTTTCTGAAACAATGATGCAACGTAAAATTTTGTGTGAAACTGGGGAAACCTTTCACGAAAATCTTTCCACTTTTAAAACGAGCTTATGGAGATGCTCCCACGTTCAGAAAGTCAACGATCTGGTGCGTGCAAATCGTCTCAGTTGGATCATGCCATGAAATTTTGAGTGAAAAACTGAATATGCATCGAGTTGCAGCACATGTTCCTCGTTTGATGACCGAACAACAGGAAGAAAATCATGTGGACGTTTGTTGCAACTCCTTAAACCATCCAATGACGATGAGACATTCATTCAGAAGATCACAACGGAAGACAAAAGCTGAGTTTACAACTACGACATTGAGACAAAAGTTCAATCATCACAATTGATTGGCAATGGGTCTTCACGCACGAAGAAAGCACGTTAGTCTCGACCCAATATCAAAGTGATGGTGTTTTTTTCGACTTTAATGGAATTGTATTTTGAATTTTTGACTCAAGGTGAAACGAGGAAAAGGCGTTTTATAACAGTTACGTGAATCAGAGTTGTAGTGAGACAATTCCTGGTTCTTGCATTATGATAATGCGGTCGCTTTGTCAATTCCTCAGTTTTGTGCCAAAAAGTTTAAAGAAAATTAAGTTCGGTTATTTTTTGAACTGAATATGTTTTAACGAAATATCAGTACTCAGATTTGAAAATGACAAAAACCTAATAATGCAGATAAAGAGTTAAACAAGGGACACTAATTTTTAAGTAGTTTTTTAAAGAAAAGATAATAAAATAATTTGAGATATTCTTATATACTACAATAAATCGCAGCAATAGTATCAGTACAGTAACAATGTGGACAATTTTGGAGAATTCGCACTAATATATGATTAGCTGGGAAAAATGTACCAATGCACTAATTAATGTATTTCTATATAGACTTGAATAACAGATTTGCCGAAAATTACATACAATTTCTCTTTGCGGATATTTTATATAAGATAGGTAATCCCAAATTGTCTTCCAATAATTTTACGACCAGCAGCTTATCAGAAAATAAGTGATACACCTTGTAATATAATCTTTTTCTTAAAATGGATAAGGGAGATATTTACATTAAGAGGAAGGGGGTTAGAAGATATGACATTTTTTATGGTATCTTAAAAGTATTTCTATTCACTATTTTATAGCCAACTTTTCTTAGTTTGGAAATTATTTGTAAACAATTTTGGAAAAATATTAATCTCCAAGCAAACTAAGCTGCTCTTAAGTTTCTATAAATCAAACCGTTTTCAATAAATTATTTTTTATATATTGAGATGTTGCCTGAAAAATTTCCAAGAATATATCTGAAAATTATAATTCATTATTTTATAAAAATTTCAAAAATTTTTAAGCGCTATTTGTTGTACAAAAATTTGTGGAAATATCGAAATTACTCGATATTGAGAAATGTATTTAAACCACATGTAAACATGAATTTCTGGAAAATTGTTTAATTTGTCCAATTAAACGAGGTTACT
Organism: Anoplophora glabripennis; assembly: GCF_000390285.2. Taxonomy (NCBI): domain Eukaryota; kingdom Metazoa; phylum Arthropoda; class Insecta; order Coleoptera; family Cerambycidae; genus Anoplophora; species Anoplophora glabripennis. The sequence goes on along the minus strand of NW_019416350.1, from coordinate 2,750,445 downwards.
TTTTTCTATAAGAGATCAATATTTTTTTCAAAGGGGTAAAAATGAAAAAAGATAGGAATAAAATAGTAAAAGTACCACTTACGAAACTGCGTAAATTATTCTCCATATTCACTAAGTCTAAGTTTAAAATATAAGTAAATCGAAGGCCTTTTAATATCTTACGAAAAATATGAGGTCTCCTTTAAACGTGTGTATTTTGCTTATACTCTTATTTTGTGTTAAGTGATACCTAAGTTTTCTTTTCAAAATGAAAACGGAATTGATAATGATAATAAGTAACAATTGTTATTTCCTCCAAGACAAAATACAAATGTGTATATTAATTGTCAAAATAGTCAAACTAAACCATAAAAAACTCGTCTAAAGTATAATAACAACTGTCGAGTAAAAAACTTTTTAACACATTTTTAAAAACTTAAATTTTTAGCATGCTTAATGTGATCACTTAAATGATTAAAAATTTTAAGACATGTCGGTGAATTCAATGAAATTTTATATTTATGAATCGAGGTATTGTTTAAAATAATTAATCTATTTGTAGGGCTGTAGGTGCGCAATTATTTAAGGTCGTGTATCTTTAAATATTGACTATTCGAAAGAAAGAATGTTCTGTATCTAGATCACTTGCAATAATAATGAAATATAGTAAAGTACTTGAACGTTCTTATAAGAAGTGCTGTTCACGTTTTTTTTTTTAGCGAACTAATATTTCAGTGAGTTTAAAACATTAAAAAATGAAAGCACCTCGTACATATATGCCTCTTACCAATACAGTGTAATGATTCAGTCTTTGCGTGTAATACATCTAATCGTATTTGTTGCTCGGTTGTGCATGTGGCGTATTTTATTTAATTAATAGGATGTAACTAATTAAGTCATACATCGATTTCAGCCGTAAATTCCAGACCTTTGTAGGCAATTTACTTACCTTTAATGAAGTTTTGAGGTATAACGACGCATGAGACTGCAAATCAGATTTTCGCGCTGGCTTTCGTGCAAGCTAACTCTTGAAGAATCGTTTATTTATGATTTCAATTATATCACGAGGATTCAGCAATTAAATATAAATAGACGCAATTATCAACCACCAGATGTTTCCTGCTTTGATGTACTGTAGTAAGCGTTTACATAGTGGCCATAAAATTCATGAGTGTTTATGGAAATTAACGAAGGGGTTTTTAACGTTATGCGGACAAATAATAGATTGTAAAATGTTCCGTTAGGTTTATACCTAACAGATAGTTGCAAAGAGAGAATAAAACAAGGTTAAGGAGAAATTATTTCAGTTTAAAAATACAAAGATGTGATAAACAGTTGTCTGCGTAAATCTATATTCAGAGTTTAAAGTCAATGTTTTACATCTTTTACTGTAAATTCCTAATATATATCAAAATTTCCCAAGAGACGAAATTAACCATACGATGTAGATAATCATCATAAGCAAAAAAAGTGTCATGTTTCGATTATTATTAATTTTAAGCACCATGTTGCGGTTTCAACAATTTTGATTATGGAAAATGTCTTCAATCTATCATTAAATAATCCTCTAAAGTCCCAAAACATCCCAAATAATTAAGTTGATCTAAACTGACTCATTTTGAATCAAAGCATCTCTAATATTACTTTATACAAGCATTCTGTGGACATCCTGTATAATGACAATTATATACAGGGTAGTCGTTAATTAAAATTAATTAAAAATCTTTATCTTACTCTATAAATTTAGATTTATGTTATCTAGATTATAATTTGCGTAGCATTATGTAAACCTCACATGTTGAGTAAAGGGTATTAAAGCTCTAAGCATGACATCCACTATTTCATCCGTAACTTTTTCTTTCCTTCTTTTTTAATTTTTGGAAAATATTTACTTCTAGAAAATTTTACATACGAGAGTTTCGTTTGCAGTAATACATTTTTCAACATCAATCGCATGAAAATCTTATGTATTCGAACAAATTTCTATAAATTTCTATTAATTGAGTTATCACTAAAAAAAATTTCCAGTACCCACAGACAAACAAAAAAAAAAACAATATAATAGACTGTAAACAATATAATAAAAAGTATATTTTTATAACTAAATAAAACATTAACAAAAATTGTTGAAAAGTGGTAAATTTGGTGACTGAAAACGTTGACTGAGAGTGCCTATAAAAAAGCTCTAAAACTAGTAGTAATGATAAGAAATGTCGTGAGTATATGAATTTAAAAAATCATTTTCAATACACAAAAACAGCTATTTTTAATTTAGTTTATAGTGCAATAAAAGATAAAGTGTCACTATATTTGTAATATTTATATTACATATATTATGTAAGAATGCGCATTTTAAAAAGTTTCATATTAGTTTCAGTCTAATATTTGGAAGGAATCAATCAAAAATTGAAATAAAAACGTGTAACAATACTAAAAGCACGGTTTTGAAACCAAATTGATTAACGCACACTTCAAAAATATAGAAAGGTAAACGAATCATTTGCTGTATCTTGGTACATACATATTTGGAATTTGGCAGTGATGTATAACGTTACAAGCGACTCAAAACAAAAACCGAAAAAACCTAAGGCTGCTTTTTAAAAAAATCATCGATGATGTCATAATATCCTTGTTAGGATATATTTCTTTATTGGAAAAAAAACTTAATAACACTAATCTAAATTTTTTATAAACGGTTTTGTATTTCATATACCGAATATATTTTAAGTTAGTGGTTTGCACTGGAATTGCCATTATTTTGGTATTTTTTTACATGTACCTATTACCTATAATGTATGAAATAGGTCAACAATGCCCAAATTAAGAAGCCTACTGCATATAAACCAATAAATATACCCCAGATACATAGGTTGTACTTATTAAGATAGTAAGTAAAAACAAATAGTTTAAATATGTTTTATTAAGGAAACCTAGGAATGAACATTCTTAGAAATTATAATTTTCTTAAAATTAAGCGTTTTTTTATGTACCAATTTTTTATTTTGAAAAAAAAAAACAAACACCTATCGACTTCTAAAAACTCTCGTACCAATTTCTTTAAATATATTCTTCATTTTTAAATTTTATACGCAAGTTTAAAAATGTAAAGCTCATGGTATATCTTAACTTAGGCATTTCAATTAGTTTATTATTATATCTTTTCTATTCCTACAGTTTTCTGTATGCATATTGGTGAAATGATTGCATAGTCTAATAAATAAACATAAAAGAAGAAAAAAATAATAACCCTCAACTTCTTGCTGCTTTCAAAATGATTACACACACAAAAAAATAAATAATTTTGTTGTAAGCACAGTCAATATTTTATTTCTCACTTGCAATCACGCGCACATTCTGTACATAGCACACAACACAGAACTATTCATTGTTCAGTAAATAATATTAACATTAACAAACGATAATCAACATCAAGGATACTATAGTTTACTCTAGAAACCAGTCCAGACATTATAATAACAAATCCAACTGAATTTGTTGTAAGCGAAAATTAACATAATCGTTAAAAGCACAAAGAGCAGAACACTTGTGCGTTCCAACAAACGGATTTCAGCCGAGCAATTTTTTCGTAGTAAATTATATTTATTCGCTGATAACGATCATGTTTATTGCATTTAATTAAATTAGCGACCTTTGAAAGCCTTGATACATTTTTGTTGTCGCATTAACATTTATAATAATTTCGGGCGGTGGCAGTTTAATTCGCTTTTTTACGATGTACATGATGCAGGAATTTTTTCGCTAAGGTGTGTTTTCGTGTTGTTGTGGCAGTGACGGATCGTTCCGAATAAATCATTTTTTTAACCACTACTTTTCATTAAAGTAATCTCTTTAATAGTTGCGCTTCAAGGAAGCTCAGAAGGCAGGGTTTTGTAGAAAATGATGTTCCACATATTATTCACTTAATTAAAATATAAAAGAGTAAAATTGTATTGTACAAAAATATACAGGGTGTTTCTATAGGTAACAGATTATTGGAAGATTTCTGTAGTTCAAGTATTTTGATTGAGCCATGTCTTAAGAAGGACTTACTTAATTGTTAGTAATTTATTTAATTAATTTATTTATAACTCCTGTTTGTGAAAATATTTGATTTTTGTAAAAGGGTAATTTCACAGTTTTTTCAGTATAATCCAGTGGCGGATATAATATTTCTACAACGTCTGGCTTTTCATTTATAAACCATTAATTATGCATATAATTTAACATATTTTTTTTAACGGTACATCATATACATATACAGGGTGCAATTATTGCATTAATTAAACAATTAAGATGCCATTACAAAATGTCAATGTGGTACCCGCTTACTAGATAAATTACGGTTCGATAAAATTTCTACCCTATGCCAATTATACCATGTAACTTGTTTTAAATAAATTTTTTGCTCAGAAATCGTTAATTTTACAAAAAAAATTCAAGGGACCTTTTTTGTTTAGAATTAATCAGCCTGAAATTAATTTTTAAATGGTAAGATATTAATAAGGAAGAAAGTTACGTATACAACAAGTCTTAGCCGTTGAGTTTGCATAAATATCTTTCTTTTTCCGTTGAGATATCACATGTTGAAAATCTACTAAGGATCCATTAGACATCAAGCAGTCGATTGCAATTCAGAAACTTCATACCCATATGGTTTGTGGGTTTGGAGTTGGTGGGTTTGGGGTTTGTAAGCTTGGAGTTTGTTTGTTCGGGTTTTGTGGGATTTGGGTTTGTGGGTTTAGGGATTGTTTGTAATTGAAGGTTTCTGAGTATGAAGTTTCTGAGCTGCAATCAACTGTTTGACGTCTAAGGGATCCTTAGTAGATTTTCGCATATTAACACTGACAGAAATGCGTTTTATTCTTTATTAGAATTCTATATACCATTATAAGACTATTGTATACTATATGTGACAGTTAAACAGGTGAATATTGGATATAAAATGCGTATTGCTAGCACAGTTGTATAGTGAATATAAACCTTATTCTTTATTAAATTATTGTATAACTAGTAAACAACGTTTTTTATACCCTTTACGAAATAATAGCAATAACTGTTATTAAAGTGTTCCATATCGTTATTAGAACATCTAGTACTGGTTATAAGTTTTATAATAATAAATGTATTAAACTGTTGTATACTCTGTATGAGTTAAAAACATATGTCATTAAGTTTTCAGAAATTTTATTGGATAACTGTAATTACAAGCTAAGGTTCTAATGTAAACATACATAAAACATACTTTTAAGCATTAAAAATGATGACAAATCGCTCCCAAAACTGTCCAGTTTATTTTCTTAGCAACGACGCACCCGTATTTTCTTGTATTACATGAAGATTTGCACTATAACTGTTCCACCTTAAGAATGAAGCATCCCCTGAAAGGTTGAGCTTCTTTCCATCTAATTTTATTTCCTCTGGTTGATTGACTTTATACCCATGCTCTTGTTTGTCACCGTTAACCTTCTGATCCTCCATCTTATGTAAAACTTAACATCAGCGATTTCTAATAGGACCTACAAAATAATAATTTTTAAGATTTAGACAAGATTTACATTTGAAAAAACAAAACAATTACTAGCCATAAAACAGTTAGATACTTACATAATAATTTTCCATTTCACACAACGCGATATGATCATGTATCCCACAAAACATGTGCACATACTGCCCATTTTCATGAAACTAGATTCGTCGTAAGACGATGCACAGCGGATTGTCGGAAATTTTACGATCATAACCGATTTATGCACCGAGAGGTGACGATCACCTAACCATTATAAGACGCGTTTTACACGTTAAAAACGGAAACATATTCAGTATAAGAACGAATAATTCTGTTAATATAATTGTTATATACAAATTCGGATGCTGCTCTTTATACAACAAATCTTCCCTACTATACAATTGGAACATAAAGTCTATAACACCTAATAATGTATAAGTAATTCATTATTACCTTTATTTCATAGATGCATAAGGTGTATTAAGCACCTTCCAGATAAATTCATTGAATAAGGAGTATGGAGATGATTGATTTTTTTAAATAAAAGTTGTATATTAGTTATAAATGTTTTAATATGCTATACACATTATTCTAGATAAACAGTTTAATAAGCCCATTTCTTTCAGTGAAGAAACTGATAAACTTAGAAATTTCAACATGTGATATCTCAACGAAAAAAAAAGGTATTTGAGCAAACTCAACGGCATTCGAAAGAGCGAGCCTTGTACTTTTAATTTATTTGTATTTTTTTTAAGAATAATTGGCGTTACAACATAACTTCAAATATGACGAAAAACAGTGTTTTTGTACTTTTAGGTTAGGCTATCTCAAAAACCTGACATGATAGAGCAATTCTGCTGCCAGATTCGGATTCAGCGTACCAAAATCCTTCGGGAATGTATATTAGTGTGTCAGGTTTTTGACCCTTGTTGACCAGTATTATTATTTAATTATAAATATATTTTTTTATTATTCAATTGTTTTCTGACACGGTTAAATGTACCTACTATGGACGTATCGATGATAAAAAAATACATTTAATTGTACCTAGAAACAAGTGACAAAAAATAATTTTTTATGTTGATTTCTTAAAAAAATGTGTATCATGTTATGATACACCATTTGAAGGACAATTACACAATTACGTAGGTTTCAGATATCGAAAAATATATAGAACACTATCTACAAAAATATGTATAAAATTTTGTATAATAACTAAAAACCGAAAATTATAGAAAAATATCGCATACGTCGCCTGATTTCACTTTAAAACTCTGCAAAAGATCTATTTTGCAAAGTTAGTCTCATCGAAATCAATCAAAATTGAAAAACTCCCAGTATCTCTTAAACGAATCAATATGTCATGTGATTTTCGTCACTCAACTTTTTCTCGAAAATCGAATCAGTGATATCTACAATTTTGTTTCCATATCTTCGAGAAACCCTCCAAAATTATAGAATTTGGTAAACCCTCTCTACAGAATCATAAAACTGGAATAGATTCCATATCAACACAAAAAAAAATACTTAAGAAAACATTATGATATACTTGTATTTTTGATTCTGAAAAACTTGCAGATTCCAAAAATAATAAAAGATACAGGTGTTCTCGTTATAAAATATAACTGACATATTGAAGTCTTTTAGAAAAAAAAAATAATATTTGAAGAAAAGAAACTTGGGAACTTTTTCTTGGAACCAAAAATAAAAAATTGTCGGGAAAATCCTCTTGTTACACTAAAAAAATACTATACTGTTAATATTTCTATGTTATTCATACGAGTAAAATCAAAATAATTTAAATTAAAATTAACATTTTTATTCATTAATTGTGTGCGATTTCTCACGAGCATATTTTTTTAATTCTTAATTGTGTAGTGTTTCCAAGATGTCGATAAAAGAACACACTAAATGACCATGACGCTTTGTAAAAAAACTCAATTAAATTGATTAAATTTTATATCGCTAATAGTCCCCGTGAGGTCAGAGTTAGCAAACCGTTAAAAACAGGAAAACATGTCAATGTTTATGGCTCTTTGGGAACCGGGATTGTAAAAATGCTTTATTATTTAGAATTTATGGTTGAATCATCACCTAATTGGCAGACGTTTCATAAAACGATTTTTATAAGACTTTTAGTGTGAGTATAAATTTTTTGTCAATAGAAAGTAATACTCGTATCTGCTTCAACTTGAGAGCTTTTCGAGGTTATTCCTCATTATCGTTTTTTTCTTCAATTTATTATTTATTTCGTAATTATTAGAATGGATGGAATTATGGGGCTGAAAATCAGGATTTGCAACCATATTCATGAATTAGTTGTAACAGTTTGAAGAAAAAACTATGAAAATAATAAAAGTTGGACGATGTTGAACATTTATTGCATAATCAGCTGTTAAATATTGCATTTTCATTCTAATTCAAGTCAATACGTCAGTACTATCATTCTTATAAAATTATAGGACCAGCAGAAAGGATTGTGCTGATCATGGTATGTCCAAATTATTTATTTACTTTGAATGGTGTGGTATAGTCACTATTAATACTTGTCATATTTTATAATACCTATGAAGTTTCCAAACAGTTTTCCGTAAATTCTACTTTTTATGTACTTATTTTTTATTAAATGTGTAGAAGTAATTTTGGAAAAAAATACGAATCAATGTACCTGCTGTTGTTACATGTTTATCTGAAACATATCTATCAAATTTTAGTTAAAATATGAGGTCGAGATGTTGACAAACAATATTAATCCAGTTTTTTTGCTTCTGCTAGTCCATCTTTAGTTGTGTCTAGATCCATCTGGTACAAAACATCTTACTATCTGAAATAGAATGAATGAATAAAATTTCAATAAGACAATATTAGTAAGAAAGTCTTATGATATAAATATAGAAATGAAGATATGGTTTCGACGATGATGTAGATATGCTACCTTGTGATTTTCTTTAATGTTTGGTCGTCTGCTGCATGGGGCTTCTTATTCCAGATTTTCTTTCTCGTATACTGTATCATTGTTATTATTTTCACGCCAGTGGACTACATAATCTTCTTTTTCTATTGACAGAGATACTGCCAGATCAATATTACCTACTCAGATGTACTTTCTGTTTAGTTAGTTTTTAGAGACTTCTTGGTTTGTTTCCCTCCAAAAAATTCTTGTCACCTTGTTTGGGCCTTAATTTAATATTTAAATTTAAAACTACGATGAGAGACATTTCGTTAATTTGATGCAGCATTGTTTTGTTGATTGTAATGGTTTTGTTTACATATCTTTTGCATTTTATAATTATTATTAGATTTTCGCATTGACAAAAAAAATAATTTCCTAATCTAGTAATTTAAATACTATATTGATATTGCGGTAATTTAGATTAATATCAGTCGCTCGTTATTACGAACAGTTTATTAAATTTACAATGCATTTTTCTGTTCACAAGTATATTACCTACCGCTTTTATTTCGGTTAATGTATCAGACTAATACGATACGCCGTTCCACTCTAGTTAGGTTTCTTTCGGTCTGGCGCTAATTTCTCCTGTCGCCATACAGATACGATGGCTACGTCACAGACACTGGCCATTGACACTACCAGTTTCACAACAAAAAATCGGCCAAACGTGCATAATAATTAATTAATTGAGCGAAATGATATCATACATCGTTTCCGCTGTCCACCGTAGTCCTGGTGATGCGGTGTTACAGGTAGTGACCGACTTTTCTGCTAATCTGTCGGTTACTGAATATTGTACCGTACTGATCTCTATAGCGGTTGAAAGAAAGCGAATAAGCGAATAATAATAAGAAAGCAAATTTTGAAGAACAAATTTCAGCAGATGTCATGCTACAAAATAATAGTGTAGAGATATTTTTTGAAGATTCAAAATGTTGAATGATATATAGAACATATTTCAACAAAAAATGTTTGCTGACATCTTAGTTGATTCTTTACATAATATGATATCTTTATGCTGCGTGCAATCATTAGAATTAAATTTTGTGTTCTGGTTGTAAGCACCAGGACTATCACTCGAAGTGAAATCAGGTGCTAACTGCGACTTGTAAATACTCGACGCATAAACGGTGTTAAAGCAGATTAATCATACCAGACTAATCAGACTTGTCTAATCTATAGCTAGGTACCTACATTGTTGCAAATTACCTAGACCGCCTCTGTTTTCCTACACATTCGCCATTGCAGAAGTGAAAAGCACTTGGTTTTATCTTTAGTACGCATTAAGTTGACTTTCCAGGTCTTTTAAGGTTTCAGGTAGTTCGTATAATTGCTTTTACATGTTAAGTGAAGCCAGTGTGAAATTTACACAATTTCCTTACAGAAAATATTACACCTATTTCCCCACATAGGTTTCACTAGTTGGGCGGGCACCATAGGAAAGATTTTTAAAATATGTTTTTGTCTAATAATGCGTTTATTGATAAATCTTTTGATATTATCTGCTGTTCTACTATTTTCTTACATTCTTTATAGATGTATAGAAGAAATATGTTCAATTTGTAATTTGGCACGCTTTAAGTACCTATTTTGTTCTATAATATTCAATCGCCGATGTCAGTATGAAGTCGATAATTTACATTTTTAATCGTATACAAATTCTTCCTGGCCATGATATAATTTGAAACGTGTGCGTTAAATTTAATTAACTTTCAAACTACAATATGTCATATTTTCCAACGTTCAATAATTGAAAGTTTGTTATTAAAGTTTCTTAAATATATTTTCTTAAACTCATATTTGATGATATAATTTGGAAACCCTTTGTTTTCGAGGTATAGATATGTATGGTAATTTGTAAAATATCGTATTTCAGCTAACAAATTAATTTCAATATCAAAAATCATGTATGATGACCCCAAAAAAAATATGGGTATATTCAAAATTTTGTACTCCTTGTAATTTTTAATGGTACTTCTAAGAAAGAAAAGCCATTCCATTTTACTCTAAAAAAAAAGAACCGGACCATTTTTGAGGTTTTACTTTTTTAACCTATATACATTACTGTCACCAAAGACTTCAATAAAGCTGCTAAAATATATTTTAGTTAGTTAAAAAATTTACAAACAATAGTACAGTTACAATTGTTTTTCTAGGTATATGACGTTCAATGCACTACAATAATTATGGAAAGGTATATCCAAATTAAAAATTTAAAATTTGATGTACTCAAATAATTAAATATGTCGTTAAACTAATTTCATCACTCTCCATTAGAAGTCTTTAGAGATACTTCAAAAAATGCTTTTCTCGATATTGCTTATATTGAAACGTACATATAAGTAATAAAGGATTAAGTAAATCATCTGATATTAAGATTTTTGATTTTTCGAACTGGTCACAATTCTGCGGCAAAAAATGCAAATCGTTATTTCCAAATTGACACTTTTTCGTTATTAATTGAGAAAATCTAAACGAATAAAAAAACAATAATATATATTTTTAAATTTTCAAGCAAATTTAAAAATATACAGAGTGTTAGAAGTACTGCCTTAATTTTAAGAGACGATAGAATACATTAGCTTAACCATTTATGATGAAAAATTTATCAAAATCTCCAACTTGATATACAAAAGTTCGTTTAATTAAGGAATATTGACATAACTGCGTGCATAGAATACCATAAAATCCAATGTTTATCACTTTTTTGAACTTCTTTATGCTTAATTCTAAAAAATAATTTGCGTTGTAATACATTTAAAATTCGATAAAATTTGTGGGTACACATGCCGCCAGTTACCCATTTTTAAGCATTACGTCAAGATCGCCAGCAGGACGCCGCCGGACGCACCAGCGTTCCAGGAAGGGTCTACGGCGGGCTGACTCCGGCGACCAAATGCTAACTCATATACTTACGACCGACTCCACACACAGGGACTCTCCAACGAACACTCGCCCCGTCAACACGTCTTTTCCACAAGCTTAGTTTTCAATAAAAATACTTTATTTGTACCGTTGAGAGAGCGTTTTATTTTTGCTGTACAGTAAAATCAACCATCAAGTATTTTTGTTGTACAGCGAAAGCAACCCTAAAATTTATATCGGACAATGTGACAATGGCGCGGCGGTTTATTAACACGAGGTACTAAGGTGTCCAGCAAACACCAACACGCAATTCAGTTGGTATCCGGATTCGACCGTGACGGAATGTTTTTTGCGTACCACTATTTGCTTTTATTGAGGCGTTTTCCAGCGAGTGCGCGAAAATTGGATTTGAAGGTATCGTGCGTGCATCAAAAATGGTGGTGGACATTTTAAGCATATGTTGTAGTTTGTTTTGTACTTGTGCATTTAAAAATTACTGAAATTTGGTAAGCACCAAAATTATTTTTAATACGTATGATTATTTGGACGGCGACGTGAATCTTTGAATACTTTAATTACATATTTTTCAAATACATAATTTGATTAAAAGTTAAGTTCCTCTTTTAAGAGATTCATAATTACTAAAATTCCAGGTAAAATTTAAGTACAACACTACCTTCGTACTACTAAATCGATACATTTTGTTTCATTTATTTAAAAACTGGAAAACAATTATCTTGAAATTTATTAAATGTTGCTCAATAATAGTTGTTTACATTTTTTCCGTAGGACAAGTCTGTCGCGTGCAGACGTGGTGTGCAACGGCAGATTAAGCGCAGTTGTCACGATGTGATGAGACTGTATTTTGAAAACTGTTAATCTTACGCCCCTGTAATATGCAACTTTTTTGTTCATTTATGATTACTCTTCATGCTGAAGTAATGACAGTCAAACTTCTTATACCCTGTATAATTATAGAACAAAGTGTTATCTGATTTTGAATAAGGAAACAACTTTAAAAAATTGCTCTCTCAAAACTTGAACCAGGCATAAAATTGGCCTGTGTATTCTATTTATAGTTTCCAATTATGAAGTCTATTATTTAAGCTTACAATAAGTCAACAAATGCGGAAATATCAAGAATTGTTATTGCTAAAGACCCCAGAAATTCCATTCCACTAAGTGTTTTGAAATAAGTCACTAATTGTAAGTGCTAATAGCGTTTCAAAAGAAAAATTTTCTCCAGATTATTCGAAAATAAAAAACAAAACAGAAAATTTTTACTATTTACATATTTTATATTACACTTTGCAAAAAGTTGTTTTTTGTTGTCTAGAAATACGACAATATTAAAAAAAATATTTTCTGGTATTTTCGCCTTTTATTTGACATACACAGGTATACTCAAATCCAAGAAATTTAATGTATAATTAAATAAACTATTAGCTCAGTTCAATTATTTCACGACAAAAAAAAAACATCGTTTTTTTTTATTTCTACACCCGGTACCTGCAAAAAGAAGTACTTTGGGTTAACCGTTCATGCAACTTTTTTTTCTTTATTAAATTTTAAGTTCCATCAATTAATCCTTAATCTTCTGTAAATTAAAAAAATTAAAAATAATATTTTAAAATATTTAGAAAATTATGACCTTTTCCTGCTATAAAATCTCTGCAGGTAATTTAAAGCTGTACAAAACCCCGTCTACAAAACGAAGATAAATACTTAAACACATATTTGCTTTTTAAATACGATATTTCAAACATTTTTAGTTCTTTAATCATACTACAGCAAATCATACTATTTACCTTTTCGGATGGGGCCTTACAAGGCCTCAACCCGTTCAACCAGTTTTTATATTAAGTGTAAAAAATGACTATTTTGCCGACACTAAATTAGATAGCATTAGGTGGAATTAGCAAATATATCTTTATGTACCAACAGTTTTAAATTTTGGTGCTAAAGTGTTCTTGCGATTATAAAATTTATGCTCAACACGCACCCAGTACTGGTTCTACGACTTTATTTGAACTTCTATATCTGGCTTTAAGTCAATAAAGATTTATGAGAATTAGCCAAATACTCTGCCAATTAAGGCTTTATGGCAGGCTGATTTGTGTTCCATATAAATAAAAAAAGTTAAAGATTGCCTTAAATTTGATGGCTTTCCTCACTGTATATGCATTTCTGTTTCGGTACGAGCAATAAAAATTCGTAAAAAATATCTAACATTGGAGATGTTGCTAACCGGTCACTAAATTTGAATAACTTGTTTTAAAATGTAAGAATTTTGCAGTTTATACTGCAGAATGTCTCTATTTTTAGTAATACCTTCTCAAAGTTGTATTTCTACTTCTTAGTTTGTGTAAAATGTAACAGAATTTTATATTTACTAAATTATATGTGCTTATGCAGACATCAAATATATTTTTTAAATTTTAAAATGGAAGGGTCTACTGCATTTTTTAAAATTATTTGTAATTAATTTTATGTGAAAAATGTAAATCTTCTGTGCGAAACCTCTTTTCCGATATTTAAATTAAACAAATAAAAACATACCATGAGTTGCTGCATTTTTTCAATTATACATGCAAATATAATTTTGGTAGCTGTGGATAAATATGCTATTAAATTCCGGATAGAAAAAAGGTTTATACTGTTGTAGAATCGCTATGGCTCACTTGATGGCAGGCCCCACGTTAGGCGCCATGTCGTGGCACTAAAAGACTGGAACTGTCCAGTTAGCAGCGGATCTCGATTAGTTTCTTGAAATTGCATACCTTATTCTTCGGCACGCTGTAGCTGGCAGGATAATGGTCCACGCTCTATTTTTGGTCCAAAAACACACTTGGGCACGTCATCTTATAATTTTATACTTTATTGTTGACCTTTGAGCACAGTTTACAATGGATAATTGACAACAGACAGTGTTTGTGGACATGAGCATACAAGATGTAAACATTTGGATCATGCTGCAGGTACTGCCCAGGTCTCCGACTCAGGGTACTGCTAATGGATCAAGTCAACGTTCGGTCACAGGCATGGGCATCTCCGCTGGCGGCTCACTTGTGTGGTTCGGTTTAGTGCGGCACCGTTTCCATTTTCCGGCTCTGCCATCCTGTCCGTTTTTGAGACTCTAGACCTAGGCATCTTTCTGGATTTATTGTTGAGTATCCATTTGGTTTGGATTTCGACGAATTCGGAGAATTTTTGATCTCCGAAATCCAAACCTTAAACGGCTTCGTCTCTTTTATTCCGCGTAATTTAGAATGTAGATTGCTGCGGGGTAATTTTTAGGCTGCTTGGGGCGGTTTTCGGGGAGACAATGGAAAATTTGGAAAGATCGGTGAAATTTTCCCATTGCGTCGTCTTGGGACTTCCTGTTGGTGGTATCGCCTCTGGCGACGTTGGCTACTTTGTCTGGAACGGTTTGGGGAAGCTTGGATCGATTTTGAGGGCGATGATGGAATTTTGGAAAGGTTGCTCTGCATCACTACCATCACCATTGGAAAGATAGGTGAATTTCTCGAAATTCTGTAATTCTGTAATTATAACAGGTGTAGGATTTGCAAAGAGGAAGTTATATTTCCCAAGTTTGTTCCTCATGTTTTATATATCGGTTTGTATTGGAACAGCCTGTATATTCTTAGTTATATTACTAATAATAATAATAAAAGAATGTTATATAAACTTTAAGCATATGTAAATAGTTAAATATTCATCTCTTATCTCTAAAATTTAACATGTTTATCAGCAGGACAATTATTTAATACAGAAAATAAGTTCAAATATTTACATATATTAAGATAACTAAAAGTAACCTTCGAAATAATTTTTTTTGTTACCTTGAAATATTTTCCTACCATCTGTTTTCTTATTCAAATGCAATTAGATAGGTTTCAATATTTTGTTATTAATGTATGTATACTATTTAACAAAGTATTTACCTTTACAACTAGCCTGTTTAATGATTAACGAAATACCTAGTATTTTGAGATAAAAACAAAAAATAAAATATCGTCTCACAATAACTTTGTCTTCATAATTCTTCAGCAGATTTGTTTGGATATGGATATGGCCTATTAGTATGTATGCTGCTGTCATCGAAATGTATGTACGTTAACTTGATTAATCAACATTCTTCAATTTTTTATATAGGTATAAATTGTGATGTTGCGTATGTATTACATGTTAATATAAGAGAAATTTATAGTTTTCGCTAAAAATATATGCAAAGCAAAAGTAGGAGATAAATGATGTAAGATTTTAAATTATGTATAAAGTCATATAAACATCTTCGACCTAGTAATGTAAATAGAAATCATAGTCGTATAGTATGGTAGTAGTTTTACAGAAAAATTTATTTATATATGCTAATAGTTCTACATCTATTTTAGATCAGCAATTAAGATTAATAGATGCAATTGCGAAAATGCGTACGAAATCACAATATTTTGTAACATCAAGACTATATAACTTAACTCGCCCATTTTATTACATAATATGAAAATTTATTAGAAATCAGTCGTAGTTTTCTATACACATATCAAGTCAATAAAATATTTGAAATGGCCTTGTCAAAGTATCATTTATGTAAGAAGAAGAAATAAACACATATTTTTAAATCTAATTCACCATTCTTCAGATTAAATCCAGTTACAAAACCTTATCATAATTTACCTACACCATAAATTTATTTCCTTGTTTTTAATATATTTTATGTTTTTTGAATGTCACTGTTCTATTAGTCCAGTCGAACTAGATCATAAACCCTTAAAACAAGTGACGTTAAGTTGGCAAATTGCATATACCTAAGTGGCAAAATTACGTTTTTTTGTTCACTTTTTTTTACTCCTACCCATAAAAATCTAAACGATCTATCGGAAAATAAGTTATTTTATGTTGCAGGCAATTAAATTACCTACAAGTTAAGGTACCTAAAGACATATTTCACCAATTTGTTAACTGTAAAATAAAGATCAAATGCGGAAAAAGCAGTTTTCGAAAATTCCGCATTATTGTTGCAGAAGCGATGGATGAAGACAGATTGGACTGTACGTGAAATTAGTGCTCCCGACATTTGTTAATTAATTTCGTTTCTTTTTTTGCAACTATGTATTTGTTTAATTACTAAATGTTAATTTTAGAAGTTAATATCATAGATATAGATTCTAATTGATCTAATGAAACTTATGGAAAAAGACAAATTTCAAAAGTTGATATAAAGTTGCTCTTTACAAATAACAGAGTAGGATGTGCAAAACAGCGTTATAAATAAATTGCCCATGGTCAGAAAAAAAACCGCTCGGGAATTCGCTCTTTTTACCTTATATAGAGCTTCTTTGTTCCCAAGATAGCTTTTTATAACGTTAATTGTTAACTAATTAACCTTCACTAATTAACTTTACTTTTATTGCCGCTATAGCGCGTTTATTACATGAACTTTCAATGTAAAACTTTTTGAGAAAAAAGCCTAGCCCTTTCTTTAATTGTTCCTAAATCCCGGTCCGATACGTCCAATAGTTACATCAGTTTTTATGTTCAAACAATAATCCCACTGGACTATATTGACTTATTCATAATTTAAACTTATTTATTTCATAGGTCTATCATAAGAGAGTTAATAAATTCGTAGCAAACTATATAAATTGTGATACTTACAAACACCTAGGTCATTTAAAATGTCCCATACTGTAAACTGATTTATTCGACAGAGACAGATCCATAAGGTATGTTTATATGGTAAACGGTATGCAAACAAACGACCTTTGAATGTCGGTGGGTTGATTTCCACCCATCTGGAGCACGAACATACTTAGGAAACCAAGACAATAGAATTATTAATCTTCTTAATGCCGT
Source organism: Anoplophora glabripennis (assembly GCF_000390285.2). Classification (NCBI taxonomy): domain Eukaryota; kingdom Metazoa; phylum Arthropoda; class Insecta; order Coleoptera; family Cerambycidae; genus Anoplophora; species Anoplophora glabripennis. The sequence continues at coordinate 2,733,283 of NW_019416350.1, read as the reverse complement.
AAAAACGTTCTCATTTAAATATGAATAAGAATCATAATTTGACGATAAATCTTCAGGCGCTATTTACGAGAGGAGCGGTAATATACTTCTTTTTTTTAAATATTTGAGGAACAGTTAGCTGTAGGAAGTATTAAAAACGACATACTTTTAATCTCTGCACCTCCACACTGAGAAAAATGTTTGCTTGCATTATATTAATATGTAGCACCAAGGTCGTTTCAGTAAATTGAATTATATACAATATGAATACGGGGTAGGCCATTTTGATGAAATTTGTATTGTAGTCTAGGAAACTCTACGAGATAAAGAAACAGATAAGTGGGAAAAATTTGTAGATCATTCTGTAACTTACTTAATAGTTATGGCAGACCGGTCCACGTTTTCAATATATTTTGAAAACTAAGCCATCTGCTGGAACAGGAATTTATAAAAAATACATCTAATATCTATATAGTTATAATTTAAAATTTGAAGTCTTTGGGAAATTATTGATAATTTGTGCGGTTGTGCTTTATTTGGGGTGTTACCCTTTGTGGATATTAAATAAAGTGCCGATAAATTCTCTCTTTGTAATTATAAAACGCATTAAATAATTGTATGAAATGTGTGAAAACGCTGAAATATGTTCACTAGCATGTTCAGGGCAAGTGTGTGGGCTAAGATCGCATGAGATTAATGGCTTCTTGTGAGTTAAGTGAAATTTCCGCAACTAGGTTTTTGAACTTTACAGAGAAGAACATAATAAGAGAGTAGATAGAACAGTCAGACAAGAAGGAATGTAGTCACATGTTTTAGGTATATCTTTTTTGACAGTGAGACAGTGTTACGACTTCTAAGCCACAAACGAAAATAGAAAAAACAATTGTTCGTGTTAGTATATTATAGATTATACTCGCCGTTTATTGTAAGAATACGATAAAAGTGATTATCACGCTGTATGAGATTCACTCTTACTTTCCATTACCAATTTTTCTATTTTGAGTCTATTTATAAACTATAGAAGTTAAATCATAGAACCATCCATATAAAGAAAAAAAGTTCCTTTCTCTTTTATTATTTCATTGCATAGTTACGTGGGACGTACGTTCTCCACCTTATTATTCCTTTCATTTAAATATGAGGAACTTTAAAATATTTACCATGTTACTAATATAAGTAGGTATAATTTATTATACAGTCGGTATACAAGATGGTAATTTTGGTAAAACAGAGTTCATACGGGATAAAATTATATTTTTTTACATTCATGCGTGCCTACCTACATATAGGGTGTCCATTCAGGTAGAAACGAATTAGTAAAAAGTCTGATAGATTTTAGCATAGATTTTTTTTAGCAAAATTGTTATGGGTATTATAAAAATTGAAGATTCAGTAAAATATACTTTAAATTAAATTATCCCCACGTTTAAAATAAATGTCAGTGTTTTTTTAATGAAATAACCCTCAGGATGATTCCAGCTTATTCGGAATTAACACCACCAATTATTAGTATCATTGTAATAAACAATAGTGTTAAGGTATACATTATAAAAATTGAATTTATAATTTTTAAGAAAAATTTCCGTATTCTGTAAATTTACTGAAAAAAATTATTTTTTTTTTTTGGAATCTATCTGCGTAATAGTATTTTTAATATACTGGTAATTTTCAGTTCATTAACTTGAAGTTTCCTCCATAAGCGATACGTCACCATAAATCTGTGATATTAGATATCATTTTTCTTGTTTGTGTATTAGGATCCCGGCAAGCAGTATTTTAATTTGTATTTAGCTCAGATTTTTAGTAAAGTTAACTACTTTTTGCTGAACTAAGACAACTGATCTCTAAGCCTTTTAAAGGAAACAATATTTTTTTCATCAAATATCATTTATTATATTAAGCTCTTCAAAAATATCTTGGTTAAAAAGTATTCAGTAGCAACGGTTTTAAAGGGGTAAGGATCAATAAGTTCTACAATATTTTCAAGGCTCAAAATTAGAGGTTGTTTTGTAAAATTACACTTTTAAATATTCAAAAGATAATAACTAGATACTCTTGTACGTTTTTTTCATTACCAATAACTTTTCCCTAGTTAAAGAAAAAATGTTGTTTCTCAGAAATTTAAATTCCTGGGAGCATTAAACTTACTTAAAGTATCTTTTTATTAGAGTATTTTAGTTTGTTATGTATTATAAACACTGAAATATTTTACATGTTGCTTGAACACTGTTAGGTAAGAATTTAGTTTAAATTTATTTGTGTCTATTGTTTCTACTAAGTATATTTCCACAGAAAAAAAATAAATATTTGTAGTACAGCCATTTAACAGTTTTAAAGAAAGAAAGGAACAAGAACTAGGTATTATGACTTTAGTTAAATAAACTCGAGCTCTTTCACTATAACAGCAAACGACTATAAATTAATAAATACACTGAAAGAAATGCGCTGTATTCTTTATTAGAATTCTATATGCCCTTATAAGACCATTGTATACTATATGTGACAGTTAAACAGGTGAATATTGGATATAAAACGTGTACTGCTAGCACAGTTGTATATTGACTATAAACCTTATTCTTTATTAAATTATTTTATAACTAATATACAACGTTTTTTTATACCCTTTACGAAATAATAGCAATAACTGTTATTAAAGTGTTCCATATCGTTATTAGAACATCTAGTACTGGTTATAAGTTTTATAATAATAAATGTATTAAACTGTTGTATACTTTGTATGAGTTAAAAATATATGACTAAGTTTTCAGAAATTTTATTGGATAACTGTAATTACAAGCTAAGGTTCTAATGTAAACATACACAAAACATACTTTTAAACATTAAAAATGATGACAAATCGCTCCCAAAATTGTCCAGTTTATTTTCTTAGTAATGATGCACCCATATTTTCTTGTATTACATGAGAATTTGCACTATAACTTTTCCACCTTAAGAATGAAGCATCCCCTGATAGGTTGAACATCTTTCCTTCTAATTCTATTCCCTCTGGTTGATTGACTTTATACCCATGCTCCTCTTTGTCATCGCTTGCGTTCTGTTCCTCCATCTTATGTAAAACTTCCATCAGCGGTTTCTAATAGGGCATACCTACAAGATAATAATTTTTAAGATTTAGACAAGATTTACATTTGAAAAACAAAACAATTACAAGCCATAAAACAATTAGATACTTACATAATTTTCCATTTCACACAACGCGATATGATCATGTATCCCACAAAACATGTGCCTATAACCGTCTATTTTCATCAAACTAGACGTGTAATATTCGTAAGTCGATGCACAGCGGACTGTCGGAAATTTTACGATCATAACCGATTATGTACGGAGAGGTGACGATCACTTAACCATTATAAAATGCGTTTTACACGTTAAAAACGGAAACATATTCAGTATAAGAACGAATAATTCTGTTAATATAATTGTTATATACAAATTCGGATACTGGTCTTTATACAACAAATCTTCCCTACTATACAATTGGAACATAAAGTCTATAACACCTAATAATGTATAAGTAATTCATTATAACCTTTATTTCATAGATGCATAAGGTGTATTAAGCACCTTCCAGTTAAACTCATTCTATAATGAGTATGGAGATGATTGCTTTTTTATAATAAAAGTCGTATATTGGTTATAAAAGTTTTAATATGCGCTATACACATTATTCTAGATAAACAGTTTAATAAGCCCATTTCTTTCAGTGTACTTACCTATAAAATTAACTAAAGAAACATCTAAAATATTTCAATTGTTTTCCGGTACTTTGTTCGGTAATAATGAATAAAAGCCATTATTTTTCAAAAGCAAAATTTTTTTGCTAATATAATCAATGTAAATTAGCCTAATTTAGTAAAATTTTGTAAAAAAAAACATGAAACAACCCATTCATTTGAAGTCGATGAATAAGATACTTAATAGAAAATGTATCTCTGAAAATAGTTTCACTCCATTCATAGGCGAAGTGTTGGGAGATCCAGATGCTGAGTTAGCACACAAACCCGTTCATGCAGTTCATATACAAGCACGTTAGTAGGTACGAGTGTTAAAATTATAAATTTAAAGTTGCACGCATATTAGAACGTATCAGGCTAAGTATTTCTCATTCCTTGTTCTGTCGATATCACTTTCACTATCTATATTTATTGATCGATGTGTTTTCAAATATATACTCCTACAAATATTTAAGGTTTTTTTTGTTTGAAATAAATATGTTTAGCTGGACACGCAATATATACAAATATTTTTGCGTAGTCGTATTATTGACTAATTGGTTGATGTTTAATATTAAATACAAATTACAAGTTATAAATACGCATTAGAAATGAAAAATATTAATGCGTAAATTAACACCAGCAAATATTCTTTGTTATTAGTTTCCTGTTTGCACAGGCAATAATGAACAATTAAAATAGATCTTCTCTGCCTTTTTGACAAAAAAATGGAACGTCTCTAAAATAAAAATTTTTATACGCTACAAGTAGAAATAGGTATTTTGGAATTAAATGAATTTTTGTCAGAAGAAGAGTAAAAAGTCTTAAAATAATTTTCGGAAATGCTTCACTTTCAAAATATAGGGTGCTGAAATGTTTTCTAAGATATATCTGAGGATATCTGTGATAAAGAGTAATACACCTTATGTTAATGATTTATGTAATTATAGGTAAAAATCCACTCAGAAAATAATTGCTAATACAATATTTCTAAGAAGGAAGATAATCTAATTAATTAGGAAACCAGTCGAAATTTTTTACCTACTTTTTTAAATTTACATTACCAAGTTCTAAAATTATGAACAAAAAAATATCTATTTCACATTAATTCACATTCGCATTCACATTCATTCATTCATTCATTCATTCATTCACATTCACATTAATTCACATTCAAAAGAATAGATACGTGTTTCACATTCATGTATTATTTAAATATTAAATTTAAATACCTGATGTTCAATATATAGGTCAACAATTACGATACAATAGCAAAGCCACATATGCAATTTTTTTAATGTTTGACACATATTTTTTATTTGCACAATACGATTAAAAAACAGCTGAATTCTTGAAATTTGCATATAATCTTGGTTTTCTTAAATAGAACTTGGTGGTAATTATATATCTTCGGTTGCATTTACATTTTCCTTAATCTATAACAAGGAGAACAATATCCGTGTGTACTTAATTATTCACATACATAAATTTTTGTTAATTGCAATTCTCGAAACGGAAGAAAACAAGGTTTTGATTAATATTTCTTTTATTTAATTTTTGTTAATCCTTAGTCAGCAACAGCAGATTTTTTTTTAATTGAAGATAACATCTCTATTATTAATGGATTGCTTTGTTGAAAAGTACGACTTACCTAAGTTTTCCTACACTGCAGGTAACCTTCAGACTTCACTAAACTCCGCTTTTTATAATAATCAATATGTCCGTCGGTAAGACAAATTTGCTGCTTGCCAATCATTCAAATCAGTGGACTGTGCCCAGAATATTTTTTTTCATTCGACCTTCAGTGATCTTTACAACTGTAACACTGTATTCTGGAATTTGTTAATTACTCGGTTAGTTTGCAGTGCTGATGTTTTATTTAAAAAATTGTCGTCCTTGCGAGCTGGCCTTTGCCCCAAAGCCTTTGGTTAATTGTAGATGTTCTTCCTTTACGAAACAAGACTGTTTGACATTTTGAGCATGATTCATCAGCTATATATACACCGCATGGTGACGTTTCCAATTGATAGCATTATATGCTTGTGTAAAATACTATTAGTAATATTAAAACTTTGTAGTTGTATAAGTTAACGATTACATTAAACTAAAAAGTAGTTATTGCAGTGTTAATCTGACGAGGCAATGCACAATTTTTCTAATCGTATAAATGGTCTTTTAAATAATTTTTTATAGGAAACATCAAATAGAATTTTATTTTTACTAAATTAGAAAAAAATCCCTGGAATATACAAAAATTACAGTGAAAGGTTAAACAGAGATTTTAGAAAACACAATAAATTTTCCTGGTAATATGTATATAAAATATGTGTTAATTTGGACTGAGGAATCTTGCAAGTACTTGTAAAATGTTCTATTTATTATTTTTATTGAATCATGACTGACATACTACCAAAAAACTATTGAAATAATTCAATTCTTCTTATAGGACCTTAATTTCTTCATGGATTACAGATATTGTTTATTTTACAGTCGTTTTATTGTTACTGTGAAAACGCTTCTAATAATGTTAAACGTCAAACTTATTTCTATTCAAAGCCTTCTCTTTCCCAAAAATTAAATATCGTTGGTATTTTGAAAATTTTATATTTTCCGCAAAAACATGCGGTTTACGCCATTATTATTTTCTCTATCAGATTTGCCCTATCTATGACAGATTCGCAGTAACCCTTGAAAATCGAAAACCGATGGATGGCTCAAATGAACCATCCAGTACTGACACTCTCCATACATTAACACCATATGTGCTAGTTTTTGGTCAGAAAACATTTTATACGCCTGTTAAATAATACTGCAACACACAGCACATGTGCACAAGATGCACAGGGTTGGCTTAGATATATTGTTAATTTTCTTAATTAATTTTCTAGAAAATAGAAGCATTTAAACTATACAGTATAACTTCAAAAATTTTAGAAAAATTGGATATTACAGATATAGGACGATAATTTTCAATGTTCACTTTGTTGCCATTCTTAAAAATTGGGCATATTTTTGCTTGTTTCCAATCAAGTGAAAATATATTTGTCTTCAAGTATAAATTAAATAATATTTTTAAAGGAACAAGGAACACAGATATACAATCTTTTATAATGAATGAGGGTAATTTATCTGGCCCAGATGTAATCTTATTTTTTAATTTTTTGGAAGGTAATAAAATTTCAGATTCAGATATAGGTTCAAAATTAATGAATACTGAGTTGTTACATGAATTATCATTAGATATATTGAGTTCAGAAGTAGATGTAATAAAAACACTCAAAAAATTTTACAAAAGCATATTTTTGAATGAATAAAAAACCAAAACTTTTGTGGATTATATGAAATTGAATTTCGGACATAGTCTAGATACTTCTTATAAGCTTCCTTAATCTGATCTTTAATTTATTGTTAGGAATGATTTAAATTTGATGGGGAAGCCGTAACTGCATTAATGTAACATTATTTCAGTTTTCAACATTCAATAAAAAATCGGTGGTGTTTTGGCACAAATTTATGTTTATTTATCTTCTTCGTCCAAGAAAAAACATGCAAATTATAATTATTTTATTTTCTAGAGGCAGAAGTTGTAAATTATGATCCTCCAATAACTAGTGCCATTATTTTGTGATTTAAATAATTTTCAAATAAAAGCTGTAATAAAATTGTATATTGTATGACAAGAATTGAGTCATCAACATATAAGCTCTGAAATTTTACCAGAAAAAAAAAGAAAGTTGTTAAATACATCCATATTATGTTACACAAATTATTATTTCCAGCGGACCAAACCACTTCGGAAATTATATACATATTATAATTAGTTTTTACGTACCCATCATAAAGAATAAAAGTAACAAATGCCCGTGGACATCGCATAGCCAAACAAACTTCTTAATTAAAATATTTCATTAACAATAATATAACGGGTCGTAATTTATTCACATTTTTTATGCCATAGAAAAACTTAATTTCCTATCTGCTTAGATCTGTAACAATTATTTAAGCCTCACACTGAGATACAGCTCGCAAATCGCCGATCCGAACAGTTACGGTCGATTTCAAAAGCAAATACTCTCACATGGGCCATGTATTCGGCTTGCCAGCCAATTTAAATCTATAACAGGTATAAGAAAGTCATTCAGGAACTGTCTGATTGACTGTTGCGTTAGTTTAGTGAACTGAACTGATCACAGTATGTTTCTCAATGTATAAAAAATTGCGCTATGAATTCCACAGCGTTCCACATACATCACTTGCAAATTATCTGTCGATTATTTATACGTTTTTTTCGGTATAGCGTGTTCGGTCTAAATTTTTAACTTACGCATGCTTCAAGCCATTAATTTTTTGAGGAAATGACGGCCCACTCATTAATCATTTTTAACATTTAAAATGAAATGAAAGTAACTGTTATCAAAGTACAACGTTGGTTAGTTGAAACTGAGGTACTATCACTATTCCTGATAGGAGGTTAAACTTTTAAATTTTCATTTTACTTGGACGGCGGCATTTAGAGAGTGTTTAAAATTTTTCATTTTGAAAAGCAAATTGTTTTTTTTTTGTATAATGACATGTACCAAAATTTCCTGCTTTTTCCAAAACCCCACTCAGGACGATCGTAATGATAATGGTAGAGTTATACATACTTTTGAATGTTCACTAAAACTTACTTGTAAATACCTCTGAAGGCTAACAAAGTTTTGAAGACAGAATTTCAAAATTCCAGGCCTGTAATAGGAAAATTTCTAGTTTTTATGGGCCTTGCGAAAAGCTGAAGTTACATATTTTTTCTATTATTTGGTAATAGTAACAGTACATGATCCAGTGAAAAAATCATGCATTTGAGTTTTGATCACATTTTCTTAATTTTTGAATTAACAATGAAATTCTACCAGGGAAATCAGTTAATTAGGGGGGTGGTCAAATACCAACCGGTGTCAATCTCTCACATTGGCCCAAGCCAACATTCTTCCACCCTATCATACCTGCACAGAGGGTGCCAATCCTCCGTACAAGCATAGCTAATCTACGGTCTACCGGCCGCGGGATTCGAAACCCGGGCAGATAGCACACATCGATTTAAATACTGACGCCTTAAACCGTGCGGCTATCGACAGATATAAAATAAAAAAATTAAAATATTAGTCTGCATGTATATAATATTCATTAAAACTACTATATTTATTTCTTTTCTATGATACGAAAAGGTAATATCTAGAAATGAAGGATACGACAGATTAACAATTTTTTTATTTCAATTTAAATAAACGCCAAAAAAGTTTTATAAATGGTCCTTTTCATATGAAACATGTAACGGCTGTAATTATTTAACATTTTAAGTTTTTACACTTTTTTATGTTCTTGAAGAGTCTAAAACGAAATTAATTTTCAGCCAGTCCGGCATTTGAGGTTGTCAACGACCGTATTATAAGCAGACAATTTGAGTTACTTTTAAGTATGATGATGCATGATCACTGAGTGGGTACTCAAGATGCCAGTCGAGGTTCCATGTTTTGTATTACACTTATTATGCCTCCCAAGTAACACAAAATTATACATCGATAATTACAGGAAGCAACAATGCTGCCTGCTGATTTGCCTGCTTACAAATCAAAGGAGGCGACAGTTTATCTGCTCGGAGGGCATTTTTTATGTGGAGTTATTTTAATTATCGCCTGAAATGTTATACATATTTATTTAATTAAGCAATTTTCCAGAAAAAAAAAATAATGAGCTCCCGCATCAAAAGAAACATAAAACGCAATTTACATATTTTTTTTTATAAATGTATAAATATGTATTTGTTATAAACCGTTTCCGACAATTTTATCCTACAAGTGTTAACGTTTTTTTAGTGTAGATGTATATTTTTTTCTGACATATGAAAAAGAAAGATTGTCCAATTTCCAACAAACATCTGCATTTTTTTGTGTAGGTTTTTATTTGTTATTATTTATATGCGAGAGAATGTGTTTCAAAAAGTAACAACAATATTAATATGTACCTAATTAAAAATAGAGGTATGTTATTTTGTACAATTTCTTTATAATGTACACACTAAACAAATTCATTTGCAGTTTGTTACTCTTTTGTACTGTATGTAAATATGCCTTTATAAACAGCTGATATAATGTCTAAATAAACAAGATTTTTTAAGGTCTAGGGGCCTACAGTCTTACATTTTATAGAAACAAGACATTAAGGTTGATTTTTTGGAGTCTAGTTTTCGCAATGTCTTTTACAGATACTGAATATATCAGTGTTATTAGTTTTCGATTATCTTGTGGAGAGTCTTTAGCTATGATCTGTTATAGTGACGTTTTTGAGTATAATTTTTAGAAAGTTGAATTCTATGCATTATATACAGGGCGTTTTTTCTAAGTCTACGTCACAACTTCAAGAGGTTGTTTAAACTACAGATTTTTCAAGATACAGGTTGTTGAAGTAGAAGAAATAGTTAATTCAGGGATTTGTGAAAATCAGATTGAAGAAACTGGGCTAATAAATTGCGTAATTAAGAACTAAAATTTACCGAATTGTTACTGATAGATTTGAAAATTGGAGACATAAATTGATAAGGTTGTCACTTTTTTCGAACAATACGCCAATTTCAAGATATTTTTTTTAAATAAGCTTACCTCAAAGTTAAATAAATTTAAAATATCTCAAAAAGTACTTATTATGTGTTTATATGTAAATAGAGAATATATAGTGTGACCATCAAAAAATGTATATAATTGCTTAGTTCTTTGATTATGTTACTCTACATTTATTTATTTCGTCAAAGGAATATATACTTTTAAAAATGTTAGATATTGTAAATTTATTCATTTGTGTAAGCATATTTTAAATAAAAAAATAGGAATACATCGAAAATCACGTCTTTTTTAAACACACCAATTTTCTTAGAAATAGTATTTCCGCTACTGGTCAACAATAGAATAAGACAAGCACGTCGACAAATAACACCACATCAGTTGAGGAGAGTTATTAGAAATAAGAGGAGACAGGAATTGAACAGTGTATACCAAAAAATGATGGTGGGTTAATAGAAAACAGTAATATTCATATTTTATTTCATTGTAAAACTCATTTCTGGTATAATAAAAAATATATATAACTTGTCCTATTGTGAGCAATCTGTATGAGTGAAATCGATGAAACTGCATATTTTCCACTATTAATAAGGACACTGTAATGAGAGAAATTTTTCGAAGTTTGCACCTATTTTGTGAACACCCTGTAAAAGCTATAATAATAAAACCTTGTATTTAGAGTTTTGAGGTGTGATCAAATCGAAAATGCTATCCATTTCTTTCTTCAAAAAATGTCTAATATGTTTTTTTAATTTTTAAGCATCTTTTCCTACTGATAGTAGGCCGTAGAAAAAAAAAGATCACATGTCAAAATATATAATGTCACAAAGTAGTACTTTTTGAGTGCTTTTTTTTATTGATTTTGTCTCACGTGGCTATGACAACAACTGATATTCGCATAATTTTGAAAATAGAAAAAAAGTTGGGCACGGTACTGGTATTTTATAAATTTTCTATTATCCCCTTTCATATCAAAGTGCAAAATTCGAAAATAATAACTGTACCTTTAAAAAATAGAAATAATTAATGAAATCTCTGACAATAAAAATAGTCAAAAATTAACAATATTGACGTATTTAGTTTCCTTAAAAATTTATCCTTCATCCGCAACATGTTTTTTGAATGAATAAAAATCGTAACTGATCCGGATGATAGGACCACGATCCCAATGAAAAATCGCCTTATTTTTTATATTTTCTGAAATTATATATACCACCTTTTTCAAAACAATATGTACACGGCGAGCTCTTCTGAAATATAATGAGGGTTTTTATGTTTTATTTTGAGTTGTCGTGTATCTAGTATTTTACTGCGGTATAACAACTCTGCTAATAGCTTTTTTTATCCAATATATTTTATGCCTTTTTTTCTACACTTTATTACGTCACGCCTCGCAGGTCAGTTCATTTCTAAGATTTCTGAAACATTGGAGGAATTATGCGACGAAATAAGAGCATACTTTATGTCCGTTGAGAAGGAAATGAGTCCGTGCAAGGGCGCAAGGAGCAAAAAAACAGCGCTGAGGTGTCGATTATAGAAATAAGTAGGCGACGTTGCTAATTTATATTATTTAAATGTCAGCCCGTTTTGCGCATATTCTACTCCTTATAAACACCTACGGCTGATATCTGAATAACCTGCTCCTCGGCAGGCGTGTGTGCGCGAGACGAAGACAGCCGTCGGACGGCATTATGCTAATTAGCCAGCGCAAAAAATGAGAATGCTCCGCGCTGCTCGTGCTCACTTTTTAGTCGTCCCTCAATATTTGTCATGTCGACTCATGTGTCGGTAGAGTCTGCCGGTTTCCGAGATTCGTCGTAGTTTTAGGCACAGTCGCGCGGTCCGTAGTTCCATGTTTGTGTGAGTTCCGTGGTTCTGTGGTCGTGATTTACAAGCTTTTTAAAGTGAGTGTAAGTCGTTGATGTTTTTACTGCATGGGGATGATATGCGAGCAAAAATTTGTTGCATCGGTAGTTCTATTTCTGCACGCCGCTAGAATAGTTTTGTTGTTACGCTTTGCAAGCTTTGTCGTACTGGAAAGTACCATATTCGTAATTTTTCTAGGAACACTGTGACCATTGGTTGTCAATTACGATGAAAACGAATAAAATAATCATCATTTCAGGACTAAAGCAATTTTGATTACCCACATTTGATTAGCTACTATGAAAGCATTTGCTTACATTGGCATATAGTGCATAAAAACTGTGACTTCATTTTCTTCACTGAACAGGTCAAGTTTACAAAATCCATCATTACCTTAATTCGCATTTTTTCGTTAATATGTTTTATAATTTGTAGTTTAGCAGTTCTAATTCAGTTTTATGTGAATTTAAATCAGTTTAATTCTAATATTTAAATTTTAGACGAAATGATTAATATTGGAATTTGACAAATAGGGCAGTTTATTTTTTATCACAGGCATATAAATTTTGAAATACTGATTTTAGTGCTAGTATTTTTTTTCATGAAACTAATATCTTGATATTGTTATGGATAAACTACGTCAGTCATTTGAGAAAAATATGATTTTGTTTCCAGTTAGCTACTTTTTAAATTTGTGACAAATACGTTTACCTTCCTTTTATCCAGAAAAATATATCTCCTTTGATCAAAATGTTATCATTTAAGAGAATACTGGTAGTTAAAAGGTCTGTAAATATTTTTGGTTGCTGGAGAATTTTGAAACTGGCGCATTCGGCATTTTTTTAAATGGAAATATTAAACTCTCAAAATGATATACATGGATATAGTAAGTGTAGTAAGGATGTATATAGGTGGGATAGGGGAACCCATTCTTCCACTTTTCCCTTAGTTTTATTTAAAAACTAAATTGCGTATCATCAAGATAGAGTTAGGGTATTTTAATTTTTTTTTAAATATCGACTTGAATATTAAATAGTTCCGAATTTATCAAAAATCAATATTGAAAAGTTGCTCTTTTATGAGATTTTTTCCAAAGGAATAAACTGTCAGTGACTTCAGCAACTAAAAATATTAATACAATTCAATAGACCTTTATAGAACTTGAGAATTTAATTTCATAACATTTTTTTTTAAATATACATATTGTTCCACGAAAACGGACGCAAATTTATAGAGAACGGGCAAAAATGAACAGTTTTCTGCAGATCTTCGACAGGATATGCATCATTTTCGAAGCAAAAGCCTTAAGACTTTTAAAAATATATATTAATTACTATTACTGCACTACTATTACATTTAGTGTTTAAAGAACTGTGTTAGACACCGCTCCATTTTGGTAAAGTGCTACTTCTACGCCTGTCAATATTTTTAAACCTCTCTATATACTTTTTAAAAAATAATCATTTACAAAAATTGCTTTTGCTTAATCTTTGGTGAGTTCTTTTTTTTTTACTAAACGTTATACTACTGATTTTGTTTCACAATAAAAACTACAATTTTTATTTTTTTTTTTATTAATAGGTTAATAACTATCTGAACAACGTTGGTAAAAAATTATAACAAATAAACACAAATTAAATTAAAATATGTAAATATAAATTAACATTGTTACAGCACCAATAAATTTAGAAATAAATAACTTTGAAGGTTATGTTTAACAAAATTGCAAATGAATTAGAAGTAAAATAAAAAAAATATCTGTACAACAAATTTTGTGAAACTATCATTAGGCGTTCCTACTTAGCAACAGTTTTTCTTTTAAAAAAATTTGAGGACCTATGGTTCGGAACAGTACATTTTCAGTCCATTGTTGTATAGGTATAAGCCTTTTTGATTATTTCTACCTCTCAAAGTTTATGTTCGCGGGACACTCTGTAGATAGCTGTTAAACATTAAAGCGGAATATGAAATACGTGTTTCTCAATAGCACAACGTTCCCAATTATTTTTATTAGAGTAAATTCACTTTTTTGAAAACTGTAAAGAAATTTGATTAGCTTTTGTGTATTTATTGGCAATTAAACAAACGACTACCTTAACATCCTATTGACTGCAATCCTCCTGTCTGTTTCATTATTATCTTGTATGTGGAGCTGTTTATTTTTATACAATTTACCTTGACCTTCACCTTGATTTCGTAACAGGCGGTAGTTTCATAAATTTCCCACAGAGTTGTTTTTTGTAATTAATTATACCATTATAAACTATCAGATATTTTTTTAAATAGAATCTTGCATGCTTAGATTCAACAGGCATTCAGACTAAATGATTTCGATAACAATACGGTTTTTTAACAGTAGGTTTGCTTTTATTGAAGGCAAATAATACGTTCTGTTCGGACAGAGTGCGCTTTTGAGCTCTAAAAAAAAAAAACTAGAAATGGAAAGTGAAGTCTTTTTATATTCTATGTTCTATTTTTTAAGTGGATGGTTTAAGTTTTGTATTAAAGCTTACCATATCTATCCAAATATGCAACTAAACTATTTCGGAATTATTATACGCACCTGTAATACGAGTAACATATAACAAGTGAGATAGAGATATCTGTTCGATAATTAAATAGGCGCCAGTGTTTATTTCGTTATTTTTACACACCAATGCACAATTATGAGACAAATAAACAACCAGTAGTCTATTGTTTTCAATTAAAAAATAATGGGATTAAATACGTCTTGAATAATTATAAAATATTCATTTAAGTAGTTTTGGGAAGAATAACTAAAAAATCGAAATTTCACAGTCACAGGATGCCCAGAGAAACAAATAAAGCAAATATTTTTTCATGAAGATCGTAGCCTGCTTAGCCAAATAATTAGAAAATGTATTGTTTCGTTTTTTTCAATTGATTGTTTCTGAAACACGCTGTAGAATCCACAATTAGCAACAGTTCAATTGAATTAAAACTTATTGTAACCAGATTTTACTTAATTGCATCTTTCTATTTTAAGTGTACGACATTCGCTACTGGGAGTATTCTTCAGAAAGTTTTCATAAAGCCTTTGTAAGAATTAGATTTATTCAGTTTATGAGCGGTAGATTTTACTTTCATAGTTGCCACTGTCCACAGTGTTGTGTTGGATTTGAATATTAATTATGAGCTTCAAGTTTTTGCGATTTTCCAGCAAAATAAGTCAGCAGGACTTCTTCACCTATATTATCTACATTTTTTTCTTGACATCAATTCATAGACGTATCGAACGCTTTTTTATAGTTTTATTCTGTCAAAATATTATTTTCAAAGAAGGTGTAAACTGCGCTTTCAGAAGAATGTTGAATCCTAACTATAGCTTGGCTCACTATGTATTAAACCTTTTCATGCTAGGAACAAGGCTATTTCATGGAAAAAAATGGACTTTGTTTGATCAGGGTTATACCAATTAAGTGTGCATGTATGCTCATAGAATAGAACTAATTACTGCTATTGCTAATAATTTGCATTGGTATATCTACGAGGAACAATTTTTGCTGCAACTTGATGCATGTCCAATTTTTTAGTCAGCATTTCATGATATGATCCAATTGAGATGCTAACCTCTTCTGCAATTTCTTTGACAGTCAATCGGCGATTTGCACGCAGCAAATCTTAGACTTTCTGAACGTGAGAGTCATCAATTGAAGTCGAAGGCCTTTCTGGTTGAGGATTATCTCCAATGGACTGACGACCACTTTTAAATCGTGAAAATCAGTCGCAACATTGTGTACGACCCAGAATATCATCTCCGGAAGCTTGTTTCAAAATTTGAAACGTTTTCGTAAAAGTTTTCCTCAGCTTCGTCACTAACACTTAAACACCTTGCACTAAAATAACAATATCACGAAAACTAAATGAGATATTAATAATTTAGGAACAGAAGAGGTTATGCGCAATGCAAAGCTGCCAACTTCATATCACTAAATATATCCATTAGCGCTAGTTCGGTTATTTTCTGAATAGACCTCGTATTTTTATGTAATCTTTGGTTGAAAATATTAAATTTGTAAAATATAAATTATTTCCAATAATTAATTTCTACAAATAAATTGTGAACTAAGTATTACAATTCTAAATTTGTTTATGGCCGTAGCTTATGGCTAAAAGTATTTTCCTAATTGTCAATGAAGCTGTGCCAATAATAATTTACGTACCGCCTTTTTCCAAACCAGATTTGAACACTTTATATAACACGCAACATATTTTAATTAATTTATAACGAACACATTGCAAACTAAATAGATCTAATCTTATAATATAAATTAATAAGCATGTTCTAAAGAGAGAAAGTAAAGAACATTTACATAAGACTTTAAAATAAACGTAACAACTAACAATAAGTCGATTTTCAAACCAATCTAACCTTCAGTCACTTGTTTCACTATATTGTTTGACCTTTCCGGGCACTTTTGCTTAGAATTCATTTAATCGATTCATATCAAGATTTTTTGCAAGCATTTACAGTTAATGAAGCGAATATGTTAATTTTTGGAGAAAATTACAGTTAAACGTCATAAATTTGCAAAAATTTGCAATAAATTGCCTCCATAACAGGTTATAGATCCACAAGATTTAAAGGTACCTACTTTGAAAATTTAAATTTCTATATAAATTTTTAATGGACATTTTATTAGACAATTATTGATTTTTGTAATAAAGCATAGTGACGGTTTAAAATCTTCATCAAATTATAAAAATGAAATGGAAATTATAGATATTAAATAAGAAAGAGTACACTAATCTTGCTAATTTGATTCTTGACTACAGAAATATTGTTATTCTGTGAAATTGTGAATACAAGAATATGAATTCAGTTTTCAAAATATTGCCGACTAATTATATCGGAAGTACCTATCAATTTTCTTATTTTTTTTTGTAGAACATTTTGAATAAATATTTTGAATTAATATTTTGGATGAATATTTTCGATAAATATTTTGAATGAATATTCTGGATGAATATTTTGGACGAATATTTTGGATTATTATTTTAGATGAATATTTTGTTTGAATATTTTGGTAGATTTTTTGGATGAATATTAATCTTCTGTATTTGTCAATACAAGTTAATTCCCTATTATTTCAAATCTCTCTAATTCCTCTATGTTCTAAACCAACACATGGATTAATTATACCTTTCTGTTATTTGAACAAATTGCATAATACAGCATCTCTACAGAATGTTCTGTTTACAACTGGAAAGCTGAAAGCTATCTAAGATTTGCAAAAAGTATTGTGCAGTTGATATAATGATTTTTATTTAAACGAAAGTTCTCTTTGTCATAATACAGATGCGGCAAGCAGTAAATGACCTAAATTTTTCGATAATAGGAACGTTGAATCATAATCAAATTCTAAGTAACACTTGAAACTGTAAAAAACCTTTATTTCAAATAATGTTCTTAATAATTTAAAAAACGAAGATATGTTGCTATTTTTTTATTTCCAATTTACAATTGCAACGGTGCCAAAATTTTCAGCGAGCTGTAACAATTGAACCAGTGATTTCTTGAAAATTGTTTGAACTACAGAATTTGGTGACTTTATCTGTCATCGATAATATTCCATTGAAGTTTGAGCCATCTAGTCAGCTGTTGTATACAGGGTGTTTCTAAAATAGGGTTCCAAACTTCTGCTGCGCTTATAACTCATTAAAATAAGCCAAAAAGTTTATATTAACATGTGCCCTAAAACGCACCCTTAGGAAGTTATATGCCCTTAAAAGGGTTCAAACAAAACTGGTTTTTTTCAAATAAATTGCAGTTATGAAGGATCCGATCATTTAATAATTAATTTAGGACATAAACTAAGAGTATTTAAATTTAGAGTTACACTTACTTATTAAAGAACTAATTACTACTGCAGACAATAGCTAAATGTGAAATAGAAAATAATGGGATTAAAATTTTCAAACTCAATTTACTCGAAAACCATTGGAAATATCGATTTGGACAAAGATAATATTTTTTACGTAAAATTGTTAAGATTTTATAAATCTGTAGAGAAAATTGTAAAAAAATTGAAATAAAAAAAATTACGGGCCGAAAACCCCCTTCACCAACCTAAATGGGACGCATATGATTTGCATGTCGAAAAACGGAGTAGCCCATGTTATTTAACGTAAAAAGTTATGTAAGACCCATAAATTTTTTTCTATTTATTTGCGACCGTTTTGTCAATAACAGAAAAAAAAACAGTTTTGTTTGAGCCCTTTTAAGGACATATAACTTCCTAAGGGTGCGTTTTAGGGCACATGTTAATAGGAACTTTTTGGCTTATTTTAGTGAGTTATAAACGCAGCAGAAGTTTGGAACCCTATTTTAGAAACACCCTGTAATGTTGTTTAAATGGAGAACTGAAAACATTTAGCTGCAGATTATGTCAGCAAGTTTTCAACGGAATAGAAGTTTGCAGATATATTTTCAAATATCAAATAGTTTGGATAGGTACCAATTTAATAAACCAAAATAATGGTTTAAAATAAATTTTCGAGTTTGTTATTTCACTTATGTTTTTTATATTTTGCAAAAAATCCATGAATTCTTACATTTTCTAGAACAAATACTCCCAAAATTAATTGAGTTATCCAGAACCCACGTGAAGAGAAATTTGCAATAGTTTTGCTTCTTTTAGCGTTCAGTGTAAGGGTACATAACAGAGATTTACACCTCTTTGCCTGCAGCTCACTACATAATCAACACATAGTAAATTGCGTTCAACACGTCCCCTGACTGGGCAATTCCCATTATTATCATGACAAAGTCATAACACATCTACTCAGGTGGTCTTAATAATTTTTATTGTACATCTTTCATATGCTCCTATGAAGGCGTCTTTATCTAACTGCGTACATCATTGAGTAAGAAAGGCTAGAATTAAAGCAAACAGTTTATATTTTCAAAAATGTTGAATGTAGTTTTAGTTGTAATGGTTGTTTTGATGAAATATTATGTAAAAGATATGGTTGAAATAAAAATGTAAAATAAAGTAATTCAAAAAACCCATTTGTGTAGTATTTCTAAAAGCAAAACGTATGTAGTATTTATTATGATTTTAAAGAAAAATTTTTTTCTCAGTGTAATAAAATTTATGATCATATGGGAATATTTTATAGCAAGAAGAGTCACTTCTACATGTAAATATTCCAATATTGACAGGATTTCTAGTGACTTTGCCAAGATTTTATACAAATATTGAACGATTTCAAGGACTACAAACTTCCATTTCTGATGACATTTTCAAGATATTGTTATAAGGGTAAATATTAGCTAGAAGAGTACTTTCATCAAAGACATGAAAAGCAAACTTTTTCAAGGATAATTGTAAAGAAACCGCCTTGTGTAATATCCTCCTGGAAAGTGGCATTGTTTTTTACAATTTGCTCATTGCATTTATTACTTTCCTGACTTCATCTTACATGATACAAATTGCAGAAATATCTTTTCAACATTACATATTTTAAAAAGCATTTTGGATATATCATCAATTATTTAAAATAATTTCTTTGACCCACAAATTGTCAATTACCCGACTATGAGTATATGCAAGCGTTATTAAAATGTCTACGGTCCAAGATCAAGGCAAACTGCATAAAGGGCAAACTATTCAAGCAACAAACATAAAATCTTATCTGTAATTTATTCAAAACTAATTCATTACTGTTTGATGGGAAGTTAAATATGTAGTAAACATTTTATTATTCGACATCAAAATGCCAGGAAGAGGTCATTAACAGTTGCGTCATTTATATTTTTAGTTGTTAATTGCGCAGGTATGGTCAAAGACAGATCGCATCCAGACGCGATCAGATTTATTTTTCACAGGATTACAGTATCGCAATTGCGGAAAACCTGTAACGACAATTATTGTGATGTATATGCGTCAAATACTATAGAACTCCAACCAACGTCATAATTTTGAAGACGCAAGGTTTTTTATTGGTTCAGTTTGTAGAAAACAGGTATTCCCTTATATTGAAACACATACGTAATTACAACATTCGCATACGTGATATCATTTTATTAAAATGTAATTTTTTTATTTGAATTTCTTTTTTTTTTTAAATGTAAGAAAATATGGTTGTCCCAAAAAAACTCAGGAGAATATGTACAAAAAGCAACATACCAGAATGAGAACTAATTTATGTTAGAAACATGATTTATAATTTTCACAAAACAGAAGGTTGTCGAGTTAGTTGCTCCGACACAATTACAATAAAAATTAAGTGCAGAATATATTTTAGTATTCTGAAAATAACGCATAAAATTTCACAGCACGTCTCTGCGCGGTAAATTGTTACAGTAGATATCAGAACTCTATTGGCTTATTCTTTTCTTGGAATTCTATCTCGACAAGTATTGTGCTGACTGTAATACTTGTTTAAATCTACATTACTGTCTGTGCATAAGTGTTTTTAAAATACGAACATTTTGAATTAATTTTATGGAATTTAAAAGAAAGCGGCTAGTAATTTTCAGCTTTTCCATTTAATTGTTACGAATTTGCCAATTGATAATGTCTAATAAAATCAAACTGGATTCATAGACCTTTAATAAAGATACTAAGATGAGCGAATTTCGATACTTTTGGGGATTTTTCTATATCTCGAAAAGACAGAAAAAATATTTTAGGTCTCATCGACTTCATTTTATTTTCGACAAAAAATGAAAATATATTATTTATTCAGATTTCTAGTTATTTATACCTTACTAAACCTACAATATTTTAAGTGAAATATTCTCCATGTTTTTCGATTATTGAACATTCAAATATGTATGTGAAACTATTATTTCAAGGTAGAAAACAACAAAAAATTTTTGTTATAATTTATCTTGATATAATTAAGTGTGCTATGGGAGTACCTGTTTGGTATGTTGATTAAAGGAATGGCCAGAATTGTATCAAGTTATACTTCAATTACTACAAATTGCAGAAATAATAATTGTTGTTGTTTATTACTTAAAAATAAAATATTGTGTAAATATCACACGTGGTATGTCATTTGAAAGAACATTTGTCATATATTTTAAAAATCAAAAACTATATAGGAAATTCCATTTAATGAACTGTTATAGCTATACCTGAACATAAGTAGTTCATAGCAGATTATGTAAAGAAATAAGGACTTTTTTAATTTAGTTATGTATATCAAATCCAATCTTTTATAATCCTAATTGAGTTTTCTGGTGAACATGTTCCGCTAGGTTGGCAAACAACCTTGAGAGCGAAAATTGACGCTAATTTGGCAGATCAACAAGAACAAGAATACTATACAAACACATAAAACTGTTGCGCAATGTATGTAAACGTGCTGTTTGCATACAAATGTTTAATTTAGACAAATACATAAGTAATTGAAAAATTTGTCATAGGTTGGACGTGACTGAAACTTTATTATTTGATTGGTACAAGAGCATACCTACTATTACGGCGACAGAAATTAACATGTGATTTATATTGTCACATGTTATTAAATTCCTGCGCCTAAAGTTTTATTCTTTTAATTTAAAAGTTTAAAAAAATGTCCACTAATTATGTTACCCACCAAAATAAATCAAGAAAAGTATTTGTTTAGTTTATACACATACATATACAGTATGCTTTTTTGCTGTACTGAAGATAGGAAAAATCGTGTCAATTTATAAAAAAGATCCATTGAACATTCAAAACTAAATGCCAGTAACTATTGCGTTTACATTTTCTAAAAGTTTTAAGTATTGTTATCTTTATCTTAAAACAACATACTTACAAAAAGTCAACATGGATTTAAGCCAGTATGCCTACGCAGACTGCAATACACATTTTCTACTCTAAGCTTCTGGAGTTCTTGGAGGTGGGCAAGTTGGGATATTTTGTTAACTCAGCAGGAAACTGCGTTAATATAAACTTTTAGAGAAATGTATTCTTATGGCACTCGTACATGTAAAATAGCATTAGACTGGACAGAGTATTTTTTAAGCCATCGTAAACAATATGTTAATTTAAAACTTTGAAATATAGGTACATGTTACGACGGTTTCTCAAGGTTCTATGCCAGGCTCTATTCTTTTTTTATACAAATGAACAGAATTCTCTTACTCCTGATGCAAACGTTATTTTGTGTAGGTACAGATAACCAATCATTGCTGATTTCAGATGCAAGAGACGAAAAGTTACCTAAATGTAATACAGTTATGCAGCTTTTTCATAATTGGATTAAATCTGATGACCTTAATTTTAATAAAAGGAGAAGATATATTATAGAATTTCATCATGGACAGAGATATTATGAACCTTATACATTTTTTTGGATGTTAATAGGAAAGAGCATTGTGTTCAGTTAGCTTCAAAATTATATTTTTCTCCCACCGTACAAAACTATGACATTTATTGACAGTCAGAAGTCTCTAAGGTTAACATTTTCCTTACTGAGAAAAAAAATGGCATCTTAGCAACAAAAATATTCAGTTTTAATCCTAAGAGCTAAAGTTGACACTTTTAATCCTTAGATTAAAAGTGTTAATCAAGTTTTAATTTATAAAAATTTATTCAACAATATTTACAATAATTTTTGTTTATCCACATTGATATTAAATATACAGTTTGAACAAGTATTAAAATTAAATAAACCACTGAACCCGCCACTAGCCTCATTCTTGGAGCAATTCTCAAAGCAATCCAACACATTTTCATTAATAATTATATTATTTTCAGATGTTATGAAATCAGAAAAACAACGGTGGTTGGTTTATCGTTACCACTATCAACTTTCAGTATTCTTTTCGTAATATTTTCTTTATTTAAATGTTAGTCTTTAATGTAGCCTTCCGCCACAGTGCTCGATCTTCATCCTCCGTGTTTTTTAAGACAAGTGAGTCACTACCGCCGTCAACTAAAAGGGCAGCATATGTTTGCTTAATGCGTGTCCACTGTACTATTTTCAGTTGTCCAGCTTGAAAAATGTTGCTACTTCTTGCGAGACGGCCCTGATTTTATGAATATCGACCACCACTCGATGACACCTTCCACTGACATATCTGAGAAATAATCGACGTTCTATAAATCCGATTGGACGTAAAGCAACATATTTTCGATAAAAACTTTAATCTCTCTTGGTTTTACTATTGAGAGTTTTTATAATTAAGGCGGATTTCACGTCTTCAACATTATCAATTGTTAAATTGACTAATTGATCAGAATGGCATGCGCCTGTAACCTCCAATATTAGGACGATCTATAAAGAAGCTTTTAACAAATGTAGTTCTTTTATTTTTAAAGCATTTACCTTTAGCATCAAATATAAATTATCAGGTGCACTATTCAAAAAGCAATCAGCTTGCTCCTTTGTAAATACCCACGATTTTTTCGGTACATATCCCTCATTTTGTCTTGAGAAAAACACGTAACTTTGAATATTTGTTTATATCTGTATTGATAATGAAAGACCCTTTTTGTTAGTGGACTGTATTTTTGTATTAGAGCAGGTATATAACTTGGGAAGCAATCGGACAGGCTTGCAAGATTTATTTATCGGACTCGAAAAATATGTAAAATTTGTCACTATGACAGTAAACAACCTACTACTACAAAAAACGAAAAACAACGCTGCTATGTCTTGACCAATATCAATCCCCTTCTTTATATCCAACGTTGACCGCAACATTGAATATTGTGACCAAAGCGTTGACGGCTTCATTTTATTTGCTAAGTTTGAGAAATACACCATCAATACATCCTCTGAATACAACTTAATGTTTTCTTCTTTGCACGAGTCCATAAAACGTTCATAAATTTCTCGAGGTTTCTTTGGAGGAGTTTCAAAGAATCCTCTTTCGCACACTCCAGTACCTCTCCAGGTACACCTAAATCTTCATTAGATTCCATTTTTACAGAATTTTCAGCAAATTGAACCACAAACAATTACAAAAATTAACTCAATTAGCAATGTGGCGATTAATGTTTGTCAAAGTATCCATGACTACATCGTTATATCCTATTTACCTACTTTACTTTATTATTCAAATTTGGTTTGAATAATTTCAAAGCACAAATTAATAATTAAATGAGGGATTTCAGTTGGAGAAAAAATAACATGTTTTATTCGGAAGAAAAGTGTCTTTTTTGTCTCACAATTTTGCATCCGCTCGGCTACGCTACGCTTCGCCTCGCAAGTACAAAATTTGCTCGCCACAAAAGTAAGACTTTTAATGCTAATATAACAATATACTATTTGTATGCTTTTTGATAAGCAATTTACGATCACGGTTATGCTTTACCCAATTCAGGTGTCTTCAAGACTGAGATATGGCATATACCTTTGAGGAACAAAGTCGATAGGAAATTTTTAAAATATGTGTATTTAAAAATAGACTTTTAGAAGGTTATTTAGTCAGAATTAGAATTGAAAGTTTAGTAAAATTATGACTGTTCCTATACAAATGTTAAATTTGTTTACGGGAAAATAAATTTTATTATTATTATTATTATTATTATTATTATTATTATTATTATTATTATTATTATTATTATTATTTATTTTTTTTTGTGTGTGATGAAAATGAAAAACAAATATCATCATACAGTCCTACAAGAAAATGTATTAATATGTTATACGAGTGTCCCGAAATTCATGCAACAAAATTTGGTCATAGATTCTTAAGACAAATTTAGGGGACTCGTATTTTTTCTTTTTGCCAATTGGACCCCTCTTTCGGAGTTACAGCCCCCTGAAATCTGCCCCTAAGAAGTTTTTTTTATATCTCAAAACCATGTTATACGAGACTCACTAAATTTAGTACACAGGGGTTTTATGACATGTGAAATCTCACAGTGCTATACTTTTTGGCGAGAAACCCCCTTAAGACACTTTTTCGTGGGCCCCCTTGTCTTTGGAACTAGAAAAATTTGGTCGCAAATTCGATTTTTTTTTTAATTATTAGTTAGCTAGAAAGCCATTGAATTTAGAAACTTTTTTGTCACTTGCTATTTGTTTCGTAAAACGCAATGTTTTTGAGGAAAATGGCGAATCAGGATATGCATTCGATCACATTTTAAATTTTTCTCGAAAACATTGCCTTTTACGAAAAAACTATAAAGAGACAAAAAGTTTCTAAATTTAATGGCTTTCTAGCGGACTGATAATTTTTAAGAAATTTAAATATGCGACCAAATTTTTTTGGCTCCAAAGACAAGGGTGCCCACAAAAAATTGTTTTAAGGGGGTTCCCCGCCAAAAAACGTTGCACCATCAGATTCCACATGTCATAAAACCCCTGTGTACCAAATTTAGTGATTCTCGTACAATAGGGTTCTGAAATATAAAAAAAAAGATTATTCTTATGGGCGGACTTCAGGGGGCTGTAACTCCGAAAGAGGGGGCCACTTGGCAAAAATAAAAAATACGGGTCCCCTAAATTTGTCTTAAGAATCTGTGATCAAATTTTGTTGCATGAATTTCGGGACACCCTGTATGTGTATAGGAACAAGCTTAAGAAATAATTATCTATACCAGGATGCGTGAGTGAAGCTCTTCATCAGTTGAGCCACGGGGTATCACATTTCACTCTTATTATGTAAATATATCTAATGAAGTGTACTAAATTGGTGGATTGTTTTTTCGCTTTTACTGTATCGTGGAAGATTTTCTTGTCTTGAGACCACCACGTCGACATCTTGTAATTTATATCGGATAGAGCAAATGTCGTTAAACGCTGAGTATATCCACGCGGCTAAAACTTAAATCTGATATAAATTGCGAAATGAGATGCAGATGTATTATTAGCACGTCATGAAAGATATATGTATGAACGGTTACATCATTTTAGCATAAATACGGTCTGGTAATTGCTCCTTGAACAAGGCGAATTTCGTTATCAAAGTCATCGCTTAAATTACAATTAGACCGAGTTACTGCAAATATTGGAGACACGAAAAAAATGGCAATTACCTATACTACTACTGTAAACATCGCCTTCCGCTAATGGTAACATCTAGAAGGCGGCGGAATGTGAAAGAATAGATAACTGGCTTCTGCATAGCGCATTGACGATAACACGCATGGGAAATTAAAAGTATATTAATATAGAATCGTTACACAATTTGAATGTTAGTGTATTTGATGATTGGGTTTATTAGTTTGTAAATAATAAGTTTCAGGGGTCTCATCGAAATGATTAATTAATAATAATGATTAATATTTTTTTATGTTGATATTATCACAAAACGTATCACACGAGTGACACTACATATAAATTGGTATTTCCTAAATTTGGGAATTTCAAGAAAATATTACGCAATTTTCTTGCATGCCTAATTGTTTAAGTTATTTCTGTAATAGAAAAATATTTAAAACGACATGTGTTTCTCAGTGTATTTCTTGAATTAAAACAATGGTCCTCTTGATAGCATCATAATTTGTTATGTCTAACGGAATTGGCCTCGCTCTGTTTGCTGAACTAATAAACATCTACAATACTGGTGATTTTGTTTTGATAGTTGTTTTTACTTCCTCCTGATCAATGTCAGTATAATGACAAAGTCAATAATGTAATACTCGATATTAACGCTACACAGTTTTAATGATCTCTCATGGTCTTTTATGTTTATATTGCTTTGCCTTCTCCAAACTTTGTTGTACGATGTGAGATGGTAATTATATCTAATGCGAATTCGTACAAAATTCAAACTAAAACATGTATTTACATAGTGTGGCTAAACTGTCCGAGACATGTTTTACGAATTCGTACGAATTTTTGATGCGACCAAAATAGTTTAATTATTATGAATAGCATGCCATTTGTGACAATCAGTTATCAAAAGAAAACCAAATGGACTCACTGTGTATCAAATACAGTTATTGTGAGAACCAAAACTCAAATGAAATAATTGTATTAATTAATAGTTTACTTGAATTTTGGCCATGGGTAAAAACAAAAAAGTGCTGTTCCACTAAGAGTTTGTATCATATAGGATCTTAAAAAAATAAAAGCAAATTCTTTGTACAACTGCTCAGTTCATTGTTAACTTTAATTATAATAAAGTCCATACAATTTATTACCAGTTGCGATAATTATTATATTTTTGAGTCTATCTAATTCCTTGAAACTTGATTGTTATAAATGTGATGATGTTCGTAGGAGCTGCACTTCTGAAAACGAATTTCCTCAAATCGAAACAGTCTTCTGAAAATGAAATCAAATACAAGGGTCAAATATGATTTTCTATATATAATCAAATTTTAACTTTACTCTAAAAAAGATTAATACATTGCACTGAAATTTGGTATAGGTTAGTTTTTGGTGGCATTGAAAGCGTGACTATTTGTTATATTTTGAACAGTCACTAGGTGTCGCTAGCTATTATCTCCCTCAGCGACTTTTTCTAGGTTGGGTTTATTTTACGATGCATGTTATACAGGGTGTTTGTAAATAAGTGCGAAATATTTTAGGGGGTGGTTGCCGAAGTTATTTTGTGAAAAAAGTTCATATAAGATGTGTAAGTGTTTAAATTTAAATTTTTTATTTATTTTTATTAATTATTTCAAAGATTTTTAAAGATATTGACTCGAAATTTGATGGTTGCATTTTATTTGGAAATATTGACAGCAACCTACTAGATAATGTATCAACAGAAATTAAAAATACACAACTTGCAATAAAATGTTTTATTTGTTTCCTCAAAAAACGGGGCATCCTACGAAAAAAAAAATGAAGAGATAGATCAATTTCATTCAGAATTGATGGCGGATTTCTAAAAAAATATCAAAACGGGAAAAAGTTAATGGCGTACGATTTTTTTATTAAAAAAAGGTTGTGGTATACTCGCGCGAACGCCACTGGTGCAAGTAGAAATATTCGGATCACCCCAAAAAATGCACATTTATCCCTCAAAACCGTTTTTCAAATTTCGAGTCAATATCTTTAAAACTCTGAAATAATTAACAAAAATAAATAAAAAATTAAAATTTAAACACTCTGTTTCTCGGAAACGAAGCATATACCTACGTTTATATAAATTTGTTTTCACAAAATAACTTCAGCAACCACCCCGTAAGATA
This sequence comes from Anoplophora glabripennis, assembly GCF_000390285.2. Taxonomy (NCBI): domain Eukaryota; kingdom Metazoa; phylum Arthropoda; class Insecta; order Coleoptera; family Cerambycidae; genus Anoplophora; species Anoplophora glabripennis. The sequence goes on along the minus strand of NW_019416350.1, from coordinate 2,705,044 downwards.
TTTCGCTCTTATTTACAAACTGTACTGTATAATGTCCAATTTCATTTTGCGTGACAATGTAGCCTTGTTAAAATCGCAAAGTGTAGTAGATTTAGATAAAGTTACTTTAGTGTAATACTGCTTCCTTAAAATGTTATTGGTTTTCAAAAACAGGTTTATCATTATTTTTTAGCTACTCAATACTTAGTTGATCTAAATTTATTTTTATTTATGGAAGTTATTCTTGAAGTACGGCCCTTGCGTTTTTAGATACTCTGTATATTAGGAAATAGAAAAGCTGTTTAACTTGGGACATTTAATTGCATTTCTTTTGAAAACGGTGAATTTTCAGTTATCCCAACAAGTTTTCTATATAAAATAAATTACTGTAACAAGCCTAACCTCAAAAAAGTTCTAATCATTGGGCAGGCATCATTGTGAATGGCCATAGCTAGCGACTTCTAGCAAATATTCAAAAAATACCGACAAAGCCGTCAAAAACTTTCAAAAACATACTCGCGCCAAATTTGAATACAATACGTCGTGTTTTGGAAATGTGATGAATAAAATTTGATTTTAAAAATCTTCTTTGACAATTAATACGACCATGGTTCATAATGAAAAAAAGTCTCACCCCCTAAATTTGAGCTAATTTTCAGAACACCCTATATATGTTTGCCATAATTTGACATTTCATACGATCCCCTACCATTTTGCATGAATTCGCAACACAAAGCTTTTTGCTTAAGCTTCCGTACACGTATTTAATTTATCTGTTCCTTATTTATAAATGTTCTTTTCTCTTTTCAGTGCCAAGGGAGAGCGCTCGTGTTGGTGGAGTAGTCAACGGGGACGGGGCGAGTCACCTGGTGGCTTCGCCCGTCAGGAAGGAGCGACTCAAAAAGTCTAAGAAGGAGCTTGCCGAAGAGGCCGCGCGGATTCTCCAGCAAGCTGATCAGATTGACTGCGTCACAGGGAACAAAGGTGAGTTAGCTAGGAAATTAAGAGGGGCTCTATGAAAAGTGTATACTGCTTATTACGACATTCTGTATACAAAGAGACTTGGTTACCTGGCAACATGTTATTCTTAAAGTACATTAATTAATCCGTATTTCCTATGGTGGTAGAGACAAAACCACGAAACCTCTATCACATCTAGGGTTTCTGGTCGAGACTTCTCGAAGCGAGAATTCCCGGGAAATCTGGCCTTACTCGAGACGAGAAAAAAGTGTCGAGAAATCGAGAAATTTAAAAATCACGCGCGTCTTAAGTTCTTGATTGGAGTTCGTTTCGTTCATGCCTCCAATTCGTTTCTCGGCATATAATTGAGAAGTTAAAGTGGTTTCTCGACTATCTCATGATTTATTTATTTTAAGTTTTTAAGGCTTTAGTTTACTTTGACGATTCTTATTTTTTTAATGTACCTTGTTATAAGTCTGTGTAGATATTTTATTATAAGCAGATACCTAATGTTGATTCTGAAAATATTTAGTTCCTGTTCCTTTAGTTGATTATTTTATTATTGTTTTGTTAATTAAAAGATTGTGATTATAAGTGATAAATTAATAGGAAGAACGCTTCTATATCTTTAAATTAAAGCTTGTTTTTTTTTTAAGATTTCTTCAGTTAAATTCCTTATTTACTATTTGTTTAATTAAAAGACTCCGTGATTAATGATTATTAATAATTATTGGAAGAAAACTACGATTCAAAAACATTGAAATAAACATAAGTACAATGAAAGTGTTTAATAAAAAAACAAGTTAAAGGTTTTTAAGAAGAAGATACTCAAAGTTTAATTTAGTTTTGTTAGTAGAAGTAAAAACATATAAATAATTAATACAAATAGTGAATAAATAATAAAAGTTAATGATGAATGGTAAGTATAATAGCATATTTATATTTCGCATTGCAATACCAAAATTCTGACTTTTTTAAGTTTTAGAAATTTCTCGAGAATTCGATAATTCCCGGGAATTCCAAGTCGAGAATTCTCGAGTCCCGAGAAAAAAAAGTAGGCCGAGAAATCAGAAACACTAATCACATCGCTATAATCGAAAGAAGGTGTTTTATACAAATGTTTATAGATATACAGGAAGAGATGACATTTCTGCTAAATCGATTCTAAACACAAAACTTTCCCTGACTGTGCTGACTATGGGATGACAGTAAAGTGGTGGCCATACGAGTAATTACCTACTAACTTTAACAAAAATCACGAATACATTTATTATAGGAAGCTCATAAGAGTTCAGTCTATTTCCCTCTAACTTTGAGTTTGATGTTTTTTATTTGTTAATTACATACTGAAGAGAGGCACCAGATGAAACAGTCCCAAGTAAAATGTGATAACAAATCGATACCTTAGTAATAGTTTTTTTATGTGAATAGTCTTTGTCAAATGTGATAATAGAACAGCAAGAATACAAGATATTTCTTTGAACGATCGCATTATCTAACAATTTCAAAATACCAGGTTTGTGCTTTAGTATGAATTATATTTAGACTTACTTTTCTTTCAAAACTGCGAATATTATATTTAGGGTCCACCGAGGTTAACAATAGTCTTTATTATATTGTACGCCGTACCATATACCAAGTGGGTGAATTTTATATTAAATAGTGGGTAACAACAACAGAACGTCCAAACGCCAACAAAAATATCTAAAATAGCAGGTCAGTGTGACGTGGGCGATATATCACAACAAAAATGGCTAGCCAGCTGTGGGGAGTGGGTGGCCGTCCTTCCTTATACATCGCCAGCAAAATTCGAATACACACAACGAAAATTGCGCAAAACACGTATTTGCATATAATATTGGAAACTGGACTGAGGTTTACAGTTTGATTTAATCTTCTACGCGACCAAACTAATAAAGAGACGGCCTACTGCTTAGAATTGTTATGTAATTTTTTTTAATTAAATTTGTCAACGACTGGTGTAAACCCTGGTGTTGTGTTTACGATAAAACCACGAAAAATTTTATCAAAATCGAAATAAGTCTTGGCACATGTTTAAAAATGCATAAAAAATCATTGAGAAATTTACCTTCAGGATAATATAACTCACATCTTGCAAAACTAACTTTTCTCTCATTTCTTAAGTAAAAATAAAACAAGAAATAAACATAAAATATATAAATATGTACAAAATATATATAATTTCAAAAAATCCATTTACTCGTTTTATCCTATTTTTTATTTTTGAAATTTTGTCATTTAATTTCAAAGTTAAAAAACAAATTTCTGTTTAATATGTAGTTGTAGTTAATATAATATTAGTGTGTTCTATTCAAGTTCCACTGTTCAGTCCTATTCAGCAAGTAGATTTGCCCTTTTTACAAAGTCCAAAAGCTTCCTTCTTCCAGCTGCTTGGGTTCCAGAAAGGGTTTTCCCAGGAGCGTCATTCTACCACGTGTAAAGGATATGAAGAGAAGCTTCATTGGCTGAATGACATCTTCGGCAGACCATACTGTCTACAAGTCTTAGCTTGTATAGATGTTTGCTAAGGTTACAGTCTCTCGTTACAAGTCCCGTCACTTTCCTGAGTCGAATTTTATTCAAGCTCGACAAAGGACGCTCCATAAGTTTCTTCCCATGGCTTTACCCTGGTCTTGAAGCTCACAATCAGTATTTTCTGTGTTCGGACTTAGTCCATTTGTCCAGACTCCTGACCACATTGGGATAAGGTATGTTAAATTGATGACTCCTGACCTCCATTCTGTTATATCCATTTTTTCACAAACTGAAGCATTTCTAAAATTATTTGATAAAATTCATTTACTACTGGTTGTCATTTGGATAAAATATTTCTGGGACAATGAATTCAATGAAAGGAACCAACAGAATGAGCATCATAGCAGACGGATTTATTTCCTCTGGATCCGTTTGTAGTCAGTAAAAGGCAAAATTAAAGCCATGCAACAATACTATAAGTACATCATAATAGAATCTTTAATAAAATATTTACTGGTGTCGTCATTTTCAATATAAAAAATGTTTACGAACTTGAATAATTGTTTTTAATGGGAGATAAATAACAGTTTATTTTTCCTTTATTTATTGGGTATTTCACTGTCCATAAAAAAAAATAATAAAATAAACCATTACGCCAGAAGAATCAGTCAGTGGTTATGTTTATGAATAAATTCTCATTTTTTGATTAATTCTTTTGATGAATAAATTTTTTATCAGGTCTTCAAACTGCTTACCACCTGCAGCTCGACATTGATCCAGCTTGTCGACAAACTCTCTCTTACATTCCTGATTGATTCAGATGGTATTTGCCTAACCTCATGGCGAATGTGTTGCTTCAGGTCTTCAGTGTTGTCCGGTCTGTGACGATATACCTTGCTTTTCAAATATCCCCACAAGAAAAAGTCAAGTGGTGTTAAATCGGAAAACCTTGCCGTCCACTGAATTTCCCCTCTTCTGCCAATCCAACGATGTGGAAATTGATGGTTTAATGGTTTCTTACGATGGCAGAGCGCCGTCATGTTGATACCTTATTTCAGGACTTATTTCGTCAGGTTCTCCACCTGGATAAAGTTCTACGAGAACAGCATCCAGTTCGTCTAATAATTCAAGGTAACCTAGGCCATTCAAATTCCCTTCGATGAAATAAGGCCCAAGTATTCGGTTTCTTACGATATCGTTCAAACCAAACGTAGCCTCGTCGGAGAAGATGACGTTAGCAATGAAGTTCTCATCAGCGATTTTGCATTAATTTACAAAATTTCATACGACCATCAAAATCGTCCTTTGTTAATTCATGGGTCAATCGAAGTTTGTAGGGATGGTATTTTTGTCTCTTAAGAACTCAGTAAACGGTACTATGATCAATATTTTGCCCTACCTGTCGTGTTGTTTCATGAACATTATCACCAACGGCAAGAAGAACAACTAATTGAGTATTTTTTACATGACTCGAAAACCTAAATTTGTGCAAGATTCTTCGTACAGTAGACCTGTGTATGTGGTGACCATTAGTAACCCCAATTTCAGTTTGTTTCCGATCGCCATACCATATGATCATGAGGAATGGCTCGATAGATTCGAAGACGTCCTTGTCGAGCCATGGAGCACTTGACATGTATAGGGAAGGGAGCGAATGTAAAAAACAATGGAGGGGATATTAAGTGGAGAACAAATGTTAAATTAACAAAAACTTATAGAATAAAATTAAAAAAAACTTAAGAAACCGTAACACATGTAGCACACCAAATTAATCAAAAAGACTTAAGCTTTTATCCAGTCTAATAAAAAAAGGTGGTTGCCATTTAAAAAAAGCAACGCTATCCTTCTCCCGCCGCCACTGGTTCCAATTTTGGAAATTGAATTTCACCGAAATTCATGCCCCAAAAAAAACAAAATTGACCTGTCCGAGCAATTTTTCCAAAAAAATATTCGAAATGTGCATGACTTTTGAGACACACTGTATAAAAGAGACAAGTAAAGTCTGTAGGAACTTCAGAATGCTGTATTTTTAATTTTCCAGGTGTTAAAAAATTGCTGTCATGCAAATTCTATTCAAATAAATTTTCTGAGTTTTGCAACTCAAATTTTCGAAGAGGTTATATTTATGTAAGAGTTAAAATTAGGAGGACAAAGGAGGAGGGTCAATATCAAGGAAACAATTTCTCTTTTCCCCCTCTACTCCCCCTCCCACTCAACTGCATAACCTCTAAAATACACTTAATTAAATAATTGAATATAAAATAAATTCTACATCATATAAAAACATTTATTTAAAGGTCTAGAAAAAATAATATTCTACTAGATTTAGTTGTAAGTAAACCTCCCAGCCGCCAGCACTTCACAGGGCACTCACTTTAAACCAGCATGCCAATCAGTGAGAGGCAAGGGGACACACTTTAAACCAGCACCCCAATCAGTGAGAGGCAAGAGAACTCACATCAAACTATAACAAAAAATATTAGAAATTAACTGTAATATTATACTTAAACCCTATTTTTATGCCTGTTTCTACAAGTTAGAGAAACAAGATGGAGGTACAAGGAAGAAAGAGATATAGGGGATGGACGCTCGAATAGATGGAGGTGGATTGACCTATTTTTAAACTAAAAATATTTCAATATTTTTTATATTAGACTGACAGACAAATGTTTTTGTGAAATCTCTTTGATATTCTTCAGTATCTATGAGGGGTTGCGTAGAAGGGGGAAGAGAGTGGAACGGGCAGAGGTAAAAGTTTTTTTTATGATTATGAGCAAGTATATTTTACTTAATTTGTACATTAATAATGTTATTTATATGATTTTGTGCATCAGATGTAAGAATAATGGTTTTATGACGTTATTAAGAGTTTTTTTAGTGTATTGGGTGGATAGGTTTAATCCGTTTTGCCTAGAATCGATTTAATATTGCCTTATTGACCCTCCCCCTTTATGTCAATCTAGAGTTGATTTTGCAATGTTCTAAATATCATTTTTTGAGTCTGTGCCGTTTTCTTTGGGCCGCCCCGTAATTTAATCAAATTTCATAAGTCCCAGCGAGGAAAGCTACTCGCAAAATACACAATCTGACATTTAAGAACTGGTAATCCCCTCCGCTTGTATCAACGCCCCGAACATAAAAAATTACTACAACCCGGGTATGTTAAGCCACTCAAAAAACTAATTAATACGGTCTTGTTTACATTTCGTCATACGGTCAATTAAGTCCGGCGAGGCCGGTCTTGAATTCCTCAATAAAAATTCCTCGGCCGGAATCGGGTGAACTGAAATTAACGTTCGGCCGCATGCTCGAAAAGCGCAGTAATTAACTTTGACAAGTGCATGGATTGCTTCGTTAATTTTAATTTACCGTGTGGTCACGGGAGATTTTAACAAATAATTATGAGCTGCAGCGGGAAAATGAACAACGGCGCGAGGCGCTAACGGTTCAGAAACCGTTTCATAATAGGTCTTCTATACTGAAGAGCACATCCTACCGCGCTTAAAAACACTACTTTGCGCGCTTCGTAACGTAACACGTAAAATCTAATATTTTAGCACTTGAGCTTAAATTCATATTCTATACAGGGTGTTCTAAAACTTAGCGACATGCCGGCACCTCGTCATAACTAACCAGAATAACTAAAATCAAACTTAGCAAATTTGGGTATGAGAAGCATAAAAATAAGAATTTTGTCATTTTGTTTTTAGCTTAATGTTGCAAAGAAATCTTGCTACCAAAACCAATAAAAAACATTTCCATTACTGTTAAGATTTTCTCACAAAAAATTTATTTTCTCAGTTTTAACTTTTTTTGTGAATTAACAAAATAATATAAGGCTACATTTTTGTAAAAGGAATTCATGTTGATTTTAATTCGCCAATATTAAATTACAATTGAACTGCTGTTTTTAATATACAGGGTGTCTCTACATTACAGAGTTGCGAAAACTTATTTTTTTCCTCATAAAGGGTGGATTTTCAGGGTTTAAATGTTGCTACAAATCAAAAATTATTATTCAAAACATAAAAGTATGCTTATTCTATTGACATAACACTTAAATCTATGGTTTTTACGTTTTTTGCAAGCTGGGGTAGTTTTCACTCCCTAAAAACAATAAGCACACATTATGGATATGTAACTTTTGTAAAAGACGGTGAAATGAGCTTACTCACCAATTTTTATGAAAATCGGTGCCTGTGTCAAGAATTCGGAGGTAATACCCTATTTATGCCGTTGTATACTGGACTAATAAGTAGATGTTGTGCATAATCGAATTAAAAGTAAAATTTACTGATATAAAATCCACACCTCACACCTTATAAGAGAGTAAAAATTTGGTCGGTTATTATTATTCCAAGTTATAATATTTATCCTTGCATGCACACAGAATTTTTTATAGAAGTAAACGTAACAAACTGAAACATTTACAAAAAAAGAGTGTAGCCGCCTAATGAAATTTTAAATTACTTTTAATATTATAAAAATCGTTGCGTAATAATAAATAACAAAATCATAACCATACTTTAAATGTCGTTTCCATGTAACTTGGTCCGTTCTATAAAAGAATATACCACGACGCAAATAAAAAAAATGTTATCATCATTCCTGCGACGCCCACTGTCTCACCGAGTTGTCGTTAAATCAATTAAAAGAACAAAGAAGTTACCAGCGCGAGGTTAATTCACTTTTTTTTTTCAATATAGCCGTATTCTCCAGACATATAAAGACGCGCGCTACCCACTTATTACTTATAATGAAGGCCGCTTATATGCCTCCATTGACATACTATCTGTTTGATGAGAATAAATTACTTACCTTCATGCCTCTCCTGGGCACAGATGTCGGTGCGCAATTGCTTATTAGGCTTTAAACGCTTAATTTATAGGATATAACTACAGAAAATCTGTGCAGCCATTGAGAGGGTAATTTTTAACTGATACTGAGGCAGGACAATGATTGAACAGGAATATAATCATCTGCAGATGGAAGACAGTCACTTAAATATACGTGCACAAAATCTTGTTAACTTTATGTTTCCACAGAAAAATACTACTTCTACTTTAAACAATAGACAATTACTTATTAAGCTTCTAAGTTAAAATTATCGAAAGCTTTTAGCCTATTGAGTGTTTAGAAAAAATATTATTTTATTTTATACACCCAAAAAAAAATACATTCTATAAACAAGTAAAATTATATTAAGATTATTATTTCTATTATTCATTCATGATGTAAATTTACCAATATTTACTATACCGAAAGTAATTTTGATGTAAAACGGTAAAATTACATAGTATTTTATAGACGTTAAAAAAATTTAAGCATTATTATGCTCTAACTGTTAGAAATGTTAGTCTAACATTTCTACAAGGTATTCCTTGCTTTATATATAAATATTTCAATATACAGAGTGTCCCGAAATTAATGGGACACAGAGCAAGAATGGATTCCTTACAACAAAATAATGCGATTAAGCCAAACTTACCTTGGTCCATTTGTGGCTAATAAAAAAGTTACAGGGCGTTAAAGTTGAAATTTTGAATTCGAAATTCTTAAAATTCTTGGAAAGTTTTCAAAGGATTCTTTTGAAAATTTGGATTAGGGGGTTTTCTGGGACGAGAAAAACGAATCCGTACTTAATTTTGCTGTAGACGCTAGAGGGCGCTACGAAATGTACTCTTGGTTGATAAAAACTGGTTATAACTTTTTTATCAGTGTGTGTACGAAAGTTTTAATAGAAAAATATTGTTCTCCTATCTATTTTTCACAAATAAGGGATACTTGTTTTATGTCGATAAATTTAACCGTTTTCGATTTATTTCTTGTTTTTCTATTGGATGCAATAAAATAAAATAAAATAAAAGTTTGTAGTTACTTACGTAAAAAACTAAAGATTATTTTTAATAATAATTTAATTACATTCAGGTGGCTACATTAAATTCTCAATATGACCCCCGTTTACATTAATACACAATCTTATTCGTTTGATAAATGATTGTCTAATATTAAATAGTGTTTCTTCATTTCTTAATAAAT
>NW_019416350.1:2670861-2694934 GCF_000390285.2 Anoplophora glabripennis | reverse complement strand
CTTGCGGTACGTTTTCGATGGGATGTATATATATTAAATATATAATATATAATATAATATAAAAATCGAATTTCGGAAAAGTTATAAAAAAATTTATAAAGCACAGTGAAAGATAATGCTCCCGAATTGAAATGTTGAATCATACCTTTAAATAGTGATGTTGCTATATCAATCTTACCCAGCCCCTTTTTTTGTAAAACACCATGCCACTGGTAGATTAATCATCGATATTCTAGAATGAAACTTCATAGTTCTTGAAGATTCCGCGGCAGTACTTAAACTTACAATTTACAAATACGTAACACTTTACTGAAAATCGTCAGAAGTGGAAAACGAAGAAAAATGAAAAATTTAAATCATAAAGAGCAATAATGTTTGCAACATGTGATGATTAAATAATTAATACCGTGCAATTTTATTTACATTAGTGACATAAATTGTGAACTATTGGATATCTCTATTATTCTGAATTAACGAAATACTTCACAGCAAAATGTGAGTAAAAAAGGAAAACATTTTACTTTGCTTTTCATTCGAAAATATTGTTGGAAATTCTAAAAATTTGTTTCGCAACCAAATAAGTGAAATTTATAATTGACAAACTTTTCCAGAATTTTCTTTAAAATTCTTGAACAAATTATCTTGAGGCCGTTATAGCCAGGAAAACATTTTGGGAACTACTATACTATCTATCTAAATGTCTACTTTGCCTCTTAATTTCATATACAGGGTGTCCCACAGGATGTAAAGTTCACAAAATTTAAGAGGACATTTCTCATGTAAAAATAAGTAAATCATGTTTATATAGGTATACCTTGACCCAAAAAAATACCATTCTAACTGAGAAATGTCCCAATAAATTTTATGAACTTCCTCGTGGACTTCCTGTATTTATACCTCCTTACAGAGGAGTTAATAATTAACTTTTTTGATTTTCCAGAAATTTCTATTTAGCAATCAGAAATTCTGGTTTTGGATTCACACAAAAAAGTTCTGCTTTGACAATTAATTTGTTGGCATAAAAGTGTCATCCTGAATTTTTTCATCATGATTTTTTTCAATATCATTTGTGATTCTGGAATTATACTTCTACAAAAGCTGTAAGTCAAAATTCTAGAAAATTCCATTTGAATAACAGTAAATACAAGTAATATTCTACTCGCACTTAATATTTGCATCAAATAAATACATAATTAGCTTAGTTATAGTTCTGGAAGTTCTAAAACACTACAGACTATTGATTTTTTATAAAATAATGATCTCGGAAGCTGAATTTTGTTGAATTCTTTTAAAAAAAATTAAATTCCACTCCTAACAGATAGTTTTAAAGCTACGAAGAAGAAAAAGCTAGATTTGGGTTAATGTCGTCATGTCACATATGTATATTTTATTTGCATGTGCATAATTAACACTCATTTTGTGTTAAAATTAATTTCTTCTTGTTTCAGGTGTGCGGCCTGAGAGATTCTACACCTTACCCAACAGAAAAAAGAAGGACTACTCATCGGCCTCTCTGGACAGGCGAATAAAACGCAGAGGTTCCCTAGAACTAGTGCCACCGAAGAAACCGCCCCGTACTTTCGTGGCTAGTTCGCAACCCCCGCAGAAAACCTCCATATTCGACATATTTAAGAAAGATAAGAAACCGGAACCAAAGAAATCGAATCTTCGTCGTAGTGTTAGTGATGCGTCAAACTTAAAATCTAAAACGTACGGTCCGTCGAATAACGAACAACCCTATAGGAAACGATCGGGTAGTGATGCTGAAGATGTTCTAAATAATTCCCGAAACTCGAAGAAGCAACTGTCACCGATTATAGAGGTGACACAACGTGAAGACTATTTTACACGGGTTGATATAGAGCATGACAAAGAAAACATCAACAATAACGAAAACTTAAATGATTCGGTTAAGAGAAATGACAGCGTAACTGAGAAACTTAAAGAGTATATTGACGAGGTAGACGAACAACTCTTCAAAGAAACTGGTGTGAAAATTAGCCCACCGAAAGAAGAATCTAGTGAACCCCTGCCTATTATTATAGACGTAGAAAAAGCGGAAAAGATCTCTGGAAAGAACAAAAAATTCAAGGATTCTGCTCTTGGTAAAAAACTAAAATCGATAACACACAAGAAGAGCAAAATCAATGAAGCTGGGAAGAATAAGAAATCACTGTCAAAAACCAAAGTCAAAGAAAAGGAGCCTGCTTCAAAGTCTGAGAAGCAGGTCAAATCACCAGTGAAGGTAGAAGAGAAACCCAAAACCGAAGAAAAGGTACCTTTAGGTTCCCTTTCTCCATCACCTAAGATAAAGGCGGCGGTGGAAAATTTCGAAAAGTTGAATAGAACTTCGCCTACCATGATTCACAGCAGTCAAAAACCGGCGGATAAGCTCCCTTTGACTAAAGGCCGGACCGTGAACTCAATGGTAAAACGTCTTAGCAACGATTCTTGTTCACCACCACCTCCTAAAACAAGTATAATGATTACACCGCACGGCTCGGTGCAACATAACAACAACCAACCATTTTCTTACACCCGCGGTTTGAGTCCAGAGAAATACATGTCGAATGAAAATTTACCTAATCCAGGAAGTCCTATAATTTATGCACAAGTAGTTTGCGGTTCGAACGGTACAGGACCGGCAAAACAAACAGTGCATGCCGCTTACCCAAATGGAAAAAAACACCCCCACTCAGACTCCGACGAAGGCTTAGGTGGGGAAGAAAATTCGGGCTTCAGTCGTTTGGACAAAAGTGTTACCCACTTCGGCGACGATCGCTACAATGGAAACAGTTTCAGGAAATCCCGTGACGAATACTTGGACGACGACAAGTTTGAAGAAGAGAGTCCTATAACGCCGAAATTCAGAAACCCAGCGTACCTAAACGGCTTTTCTGATTACGAAAGGAAAATAAATGAGTCTTCCAGGTTGGAGTATTCCGGATACATAGATTCCTCCTCTAGGGGAAGAGGTGATGGAATGGATGCCAAAAGACGCGAAAGCTTAACAGAAAACGAAAATGGCTTCGCTTCAAAAACTTTAAATGGTCATGGTCGTACTGACCTGAGTGCCAGGAGGGATTTGTTGGAGTCTAGGATAAAAACCAGACTGCAAGACAACAGTTTGAGAATTTCTCCTGAGTACATCCAAAACACCACTCCTACCAACATTTACATCTCTGAAACTACTTCAAAGTACTACAGAGGAGGTTCAGCTAGTCCAGTAGGTTACACGGAGAAATATGTTTCGGAAAGTCGAACGGACAAATACGGGCAGCCCCGTAAAGTCGAATCGAGATCCAAGCATTACTTCGGCGAGCGTAAAGATAGTTTAGAGTACGAAAACCACGTGAAATCTAACGGTTATCAATATAACGGCTTCGATAGTGAGCCCAAGAGTTTCGATTCTCAGATAAGCGACTATAGATCATCTCCGGAGAATCGACACTTTGAAGCTAGTCATAACAAGTCAAACAACAGGTATAATAGTAGGAGCGAGAACCAGAAAATCTTAAAAAATAGGGATATGTATAAGTCAACTCCGGAGATCCATCAGAAAAGTTATCGCGAAGAATTCCACGACTCCTACCATGATTCCCTGAGAAGGGATAAAGTAGAAAACAGGGTTACGAATTCTTCAAAGTACAGATCTGAGCGATATCTAGACCAGAGCGAAAGCGAGAGGAAGGACAAGTTTGGGGATTCCGGAATCGAAAACGACTTTAGGCGCGACTCTGGAGAAAACTTCCGCGTAAGCCGTCCCTCGAAATCCAGACGGGAATACTGCAATGAAAGCGAAGACGAAGGGTTCGCTAGTTCTCTTCTCATTGCCAGCGAGAGACAACACACTGAAGATAATATCAATCACAGGAAAAGAAGGGACTACGATTCGGACAGAGCTAATTCCAGGGAGGACGATTCTTACAGGAACATGGAACATATGGATTACAAAAGCAAAGTGCGACACGATTATGTTCCCAGAGAGAGAAGCATAGATGATGGATCTCACTACGACCCCCGCATCGATAAAGATGGGGACAGATCCACTCTCAAACGCGTAGATAAGAAGCCACCGAAGCCGGAGAAGAAGAGTGGATTAGAAAAGGTACACTGTAAGTGTTGGACAAGCTATTTTCACTTAGGAAATTTCTTGCAGGTTAAGTCGCTTTTTACACGTGACAGCAAAAAGAAGAAGGAAAAGCAGCAACCCGGAATGGTACCTGAGGAAAGCTTGAGAGCAAGATACGTGGAATACAAGGGAAGAGATACTGTTGATTCAAAATTGAAGAAGAAGCAAGTAAAAGACGTCCAAGCGGTAAGTGTCTTTAAAATTATATTCACTAAAAGGGATGAAGAAAACAGTACCATTTATAAAAAATATAATAACTATTAGTCCATGTATATTGGTAGACATTTTATATTTTCATATGAAATAACATTTGGTCATTCAAGTGATCTTATTCCTCGATAAATGTTCTCATGTTTCCAATGACTTCATATTTTAAATACCTATGTGTTATTGACGAATGTGTTGGCTAGATACATATATGAAGGTATATCGGACCTGTCGCTCGGCCTTTAACCATATGGTGAGTAGGTTGAGCAAGACACGTATGTCCTTGTGTCAGTTCTTTACCGTATTATTCGCTCTGCATTTGCATCGCATTGCACGATATCGTATACTTTGTTATCTACTTTTACACAGACAATAATAATTTGTCGCAACTACAACGCTATTTATAGAATCCAATCAGTAAATTACTTTTCCGATAATATACGATCAACGGCGATTAGTTTTTTTATTTATTAAATAAAAAGGAACAGTTATGAATTTGTTGTAGTTATTATTAGAGCACGGGTGATTGGAATTTTTTGTACCACTATTCTCATGCTTAGAAAATGACCGACCAAGAAACTGTTTACTTTATTGTGTTGTAAATTAGGATATTGCCGAAAGGTGAAATTAAAAATTCTTTTAGTCATTTTTATTACTTCTTTATAGCTTGTTATTGTCAATTACGAATACATAAGTCTTAAATTAGAGATTTTAAATAATATTTACGCTTTGTTTGGTGACGTTAGAGGCCCCCTTAGGAGTTCTTTCCTAAATAAATAAGTATATGAGTGTGAAATAGCTCTGGAATGTTTAAATGGAAAATAAATTGTTTGTCGACCCTACAAGTTATCTTGTTATATACTAAATAAAAGAATATATAAACACAAAATAATTACACTTCAGTTGAAATATAACATGTCTAATACAAGGTCTTTAGTTCGCAGAGTAGTTGTTTCGTACAATACAGGGTGTCCCGAAATTCATGTAACAAAATTTGGTCATAGATTCTTAAGACAAATTTAGGGGACCCGTATTTTTTCTTTTTGCCAACTTTTTATATCTCAAAACCATGTTGTACGAGAATCACTAAATTTGGTACACAGGGGTTTTATGACGTGGAATCTCACAGTGCTACGCTTTTTGGTGAGAAACTCCCTTAAGACACTTTTTCGTGGGCCCTCTTGTCTTTGGAACAAGAAAAATTGGCTTGCAAATTTAATTTTTTTTTAAGAAACTTTTTTGTCTCTTGATATTTTTTTCGTAAAACGCAATGTTTTTGAGGAAAATGGTGAATCACGATATGCATTCGATCACATTTTGACATTTTTCTCGAAACATTGCGTTTTACGAAAAACGTATAAAGAGACAAAAAGTTTCTAAATCTAATGGCTTTCTAGTGGACTAATAATTTTTAAGAAATTTAAATATGCGACCAAATTTTTTTAGCTCCAAAGACAAGGGGGGCCACGAAAAATTGTCTTAAGGGGGTTCGCCGCCAAAAAACGTAGCACCATCAGATTCCACATATCATAAAATCCCTGTGTACCAAATTTAGTGATTCTCGTACAACAGGGTTCTGAGATATAAAAAAAAGATTAAGCTTAGAGGCGGATTCAGGGGGCTATAATTCCGAAAGAGGGGGCCACTTGGCAAAAATACGGGTCCCTTAAATTTGTCTTAAGAATCTGTGACCAAATTTTGGTGCCTTAATTTCGAGACACCCTGTATGGGTTCTTATATGCCTACACGCTAAGGTCAAAGAGCTTAGATAACTTGATTTTATGAAAAATTTTAGATTTCATTTGAATTTAGAAATATTGTACTTTACCAATATAAAGAAATTCTAAATTGTAAAGAAATTTTGAAAGAATTTAAATTAAGGATACATAAAAATAAATCTATCTTGAAGGCCATATATAACCAAAATTATTTTTCCAATCAATTGAAAGTTAAAATATAATGAAAACTATGTAATGCGAATGTAAACTCTCATAAGTATTTTATTAAAATTATTACATTTTACCCGAAGCTTTAAAGACGAAACACACAACTCATTAAGCAAGTGTGTTCTGCATGTAAAACGATATTCTGAAGACGAAACATCTTTTAATTTTATTCTCCCTTATAAAAATATATCATCTTATACTTTGGCTTTCTTAAATTCCCACCTGCAATACTTGTTATCCTGTCTACCGTCTGGAAAACCTGTAATTAAAGTATTCCATATAAACTCGGAATATGAGCATAACATTAAAAAATACTTTACATTATTTCTATAAAAATCATCCTCAGTACTAGTGTATTAACAAAGTACAGACCGAACATAATTTGAAGGTTACATAATAATGGAAAATTTAATCAAGTCAAATATATTATTTTAAACAAATTATGAAACCACATTTATATATTTTTTAATATATACAGGGTGATTCAGCCATAATGTCATTAATTTTAACCATGTATTCGGAAGGCTAAATAAAGACAGAAAATCGAAAAAAAAATTTCTCCCGTTAACCCGGCGCTCTAGTTTGCATTACATATTTTGTTAACTGGGAACGCGCCGGCGCATCACAGGAAATAACTGATTTCAAAATCAAAGTGTAGTCGATCCCAACTTAACAAAGTGCTGTGGACGGATGAGTGAATGTTTTTTTAGCCACACACAGTAAGTTATACGTAGGTACTACAAACTGAATAATTAGTTGAACATAATATTAAACACTCCTATTATAAAACATAGTGAAAACGTACAACTAAATTGCAATAACCTAACATTTGAAAACAGTTATTACTCTTATACATTTGTTTTACATTAACAAATAAATAATACTTGATAATATTTAAACATAAAAAAAATTTCATATTCATTCATGTGCCTAGGAAAGAAAGTCTACCGAACACGGTAGATCAAGATTTACTCAGCGGTCAAGAGCGGTCCGAAAAGGGATTGAAATAATGATTTGAAAATTTTTTTTTTACGTAAATATACATTTTAAAATTTTTTAAATCGCTTATTCGTATTCCACAAATTTTTCCCTACCTTCCCTTAAAATGAATGACATTATGACTGAATCACACTGCCTATGAGAATATTGAATTTTATACAGTGTTCTTAAAAGGCGTTAAAACTAAAATTATTATCAGATGGATGGAATAGCCTGCACCTATTTTATATCATACTTGAATATCCACCAGTTGATATCTGTCATATCATAAGAAAGATTATATCACAAAAATAATATATTGGCAAAGCAACCGTTCAATTTGTCTAAATTCTCGAAATAAAGTTCCCAGATTGATAAAGAACTGCAATCAACTGCCATTTTGGGACAGACTGCACATTAAATTGTAAGTTTGAATTTTTTTAACTTTTTTATGCAACTAATACATTTTCACATAGTTTCAACAGTTTACTATACTAATACCTAATATTTTAATTTAAAATACTACAATAAAAACTTTTTATAGTGTTTTCTTTTTGTATAAATGGTAAAAATTAACATTTGACACATTTTTTGTGAAAATAGAGTATAGTCGGTTGTGGTATTTGGTCAATCTTTATCTCTATCACTATGCCACGTTCTAATATTCATATCTTCCTTATCATTCAGAAATTTAAAATTGAAAGTTTATGGTATCACGCCTTTTAAGAGAGCTCTATATACAGGGTGGTCCGAATTTTATGCAGGAAACTTCCAGGGCTGTTAGATCTCTTTAAAATAATAGGTTTGCCTTATAAACATAGGTCTGGAACGGCCTCGTTTTAGAGATACAGGGTGTTGAAGTTGTTAAAAAAAAATAATTTTTTGTTTATATCTCCGGAATCTATTAACCGATCTGAACAAAATTTGGTACAGATAATGGATGACAGTAGGCCTTGCATTCTCTAAAATATGAGCTCTAAAGGATCTACCAGTGGTGTACAACTGGACAGGGTCACCCTTTTTTTATAAAAAAAACCTACGCCACTGTATTTTTTACAATCTATTGTAACGGATTTATATTCTAATGTACAAAATACGTAAAAAAGGTAACGTGAATTTTTTCCCTAAAGTTCACCGTTCTCAAGTTATTCATACGAATACAATCTCCTTGTGGCGGATACTTCTAACCATAATATTACAAGAATATTTATGTTTATGCTTAAAAGTAAGTGCAATTTGTAAGCACATCAACAAAATTCTTTACACTCGTCGCTTTCATCTTTTGGATTAAAACGATATTTGGAAAATCACGACGGCTCAATGAAAGACACAGAAATGAAATTTTAAGAACATTGGGGTGAGTAAATCGAAAATTTGAAAAGTTCTACATAAGGATGGTAGAAATCCGTACTATTTACAACCTGTGCAAAATTTACTTCCGGGAGATGTAGACACACCTGAATTTTTGTTAGTGGTTGTTTTAAAGTCACAACATAATCCAGAATTCTTACTAGAAATACTTTGGACCGATGAGGCTACGTTCACAAGGCGAGGGGTAGTGAATTTTCACAATATTTGGTCACAAGAAAATCCTCGTGAAATTCGGATAAGATCTTTTCAACGAATTTTCTGGCTCGGAATAATTCGGACTTTATTTCTTGTCACCCCATCTAAATTCCCAGCATTTCTAAACTTTCTAGAAAACCATCTATTTGAATTATTAGAGGATGTTCCATTAAATATACCACAAAATAGCTGGATACAAATGGATGGTGCTCCTGCGCATTTTAGGAGAATAATACAATAATGGCTTAAAAATTATATGGGGCGATGGATAGGTTGAAGACCAAATGCCAATGTCAACCATAATGGTGCAGAGAATCCAGTCTCTTGGCCAGCCAAATCGCCAGATCTAAACCCCCTGGACTTCTACGTTTGGGGTTACCTATCTGAAAAGTAAAGTTTACTCTACTCCACCACAACTACTGCAGCGAATAGAAGAGGGGTGTAATGAATTAAAAGAAAACCACCACATGATATTAGTTAGGTAATTCCATTAATCATTAATAGAAATTGTCAGAAATGTATCGATGTGGATGGTTCGCATTTTGAACAATTGCTGCAAATACGTAACGTTAATTTCATTTCTTGTTTAATTGTCGTTGCTTGGTAAATGTATTTTTATTATTATTTTCATTTAAATTGTCCTTATTTGTAAAGATAGTGGATTAAGCCTCCAGGAGAAACTAAAATACACTAGGAACACTACCTCACAGGTGATGTGGAAATAATTTTGTTGATCTGCTTACAAATTGCACTTCCTTTTAAGCATAAACATAAATATTCTTGTAATATTATGGTTTGAAGTGTCTGCCACAAGGGGTTTGTATTTGTATGAATAACTTGAGAACGGGGAATCTTAGGGAAAAATTTCAAGTTACCTTTTTTACGTATTTAGTGCATTAGAATATAAATCCGTTACAATAACTTGCAAAAAATACAGTGGCGTAGTTTTTTTTATAAAAAAGGGTCACCCTGTCCAGTTTTACACCACTGGTTGAACCTTTAGAGCTCATATTTTAGGAAATGTAAGGCCTACTGTCATACATTATCTGTACCAAATTTTATTCAGATCTGTTAATAGATTCCGGAGATATAAACAAAAAATCAAATTTTTTTAACAACTTCAACACCCTGTATCTCTAAAACGAGGCCGTTCCAGACCTATGTTTATAAGATAAACACCTATTATTTTAAAGAAATCTATATGCCCTCGAAGTTTCCTGCATAAAATTCGGACCACCCTGTATATACAATTCAATACCATAATAAAATATTCTTGATGATAGTTCTCATTTATAATTTTTTTGTAACTGAATAATAAGAGAGTAATGATTAAGACAGATAATCCAGTATATTTTTGTTAATAATATATTTATTGTACCTACCTCTAAAACATATGGGCCTCGTTATAATAATTATCCATTGGATTAAATTAAATATTTATAGAAAATAAAGTTTAACTAAAAAAAAATAACTTAAGTAGTAACAAGGACTCTCATTTAGTTATTGTCTACATTTCCAAAATTAAGTCTGCTCTATTTGTTTTGCTGTCAAGTTAATAACGCAATTCCACGTGACACGTTGATGGAAAAGCAAATAATAGTTTTTAACACGTGATTAGCGGCACAATTTTTACTTTGCACCGTTAACACAGATCAGAAAATGCAGCGGTGAAATCGCGAATGGTGAGCATCTGAAAGTGTTGGATATGCCACTTTCAGGCACCATTTTAATGACGTAATTATTAGATATATCTCGGAAAAGTGAGAAGAACGGCACTTCCTATGTTATTAGCTTTGTGCCTCAAAGACGTAATAACTACCGAAGGATCTTTTAGAGTGGTAGTTAGAATTACGTAATATAATTTACTTATGTCTCTTTAAGGAAAATCTAGCAATTAGTATTTATCTTATACATACGTTCCTTCTGGCGCTTGCGAGTCTAATTCTTCCTGATTATGATTTCTAATACATAAATAATGGTATAAATGCTGGTTGTATCTGAAATGTAATAATTTGTACTCCGTATTATTGGAGAGGTAAATAGCCTGAAATGTTTTATGTAACGAGGAATGCTTAGTTTAATAGTTAGGTTATGAGCTGCATATCTCTTAAAAGTAGATGAGTTGAGAATTTTAAGTTAGGAACTATAATATACTTACCTAGTTTTATATTTACACTGAGAAAACCTGCTGCTGATTTCGTTAAATAGCATGTATTCCAGATATTTCAAAAACAATAATCACAATTATTCTTTAAATATGGATCACTGTTTTTCTTTGTAACAATATTTATACTATCTGTCACATCTGTCACTAGATATGAATTTAGGTAATTATATAAGAATATAAATTTTTTTGTTATATAAATGTGGGGTCCTAGAACAGCCATTGTCCAGCTACAGCTTCTCAAAAATTTCAAAAAATATCAGTTTTTTTATTTTTAATTTCTAAACCGCTTGAGATAATTTAACCAAATTCAGTGTGAATATTTAGTATGCCAGTAGTATGGAACAAAAAAATACCAGATGTAAAAACTTATCGATTATTTGCCAAAAAAAATATATCCCTGTATAATATTACAAATAAAATAGGTCATCATGTGCGCCACTGTATTATATTAATTTTTTGATTTTCTACACTTTTTTTGTATTCCAAACCGATTAACAACAAAATTGATTTATTTATCGATATATTTGATTTATTTTTACGACACTCATTGCATTACTTAAAATAATAACAAAATAATCAATTAACAATGTTGGAAAAGGCCACCATCAGCCAAAATACATGTTTCACATCTTCTTGAAATTGTAGCTCGCACATTTGCAAAAATTTCAGGAGTAGCTCTTATGACATCTCAACTAGCTATAATTTGTTGACGTAAGTGCTCCTCAGATTTAACGAGAACCTTGTAAGCTACTGTCTTGAAATATCTCCAAACAAAAAAATTAATAGGGTTCATATCGGGTGATCTGGGTGGCCAAGACTGACCTAGTTCTTGAGTGCCTCGTCCAATCACGTTATTACCGAATCTTCCATTAAAAAATTCACGAGCAGTTAAACTAAAATGTGGTGGAGCCCCGTCGTGCATAAACCACATTCTTTCTCTTAGCGCATAGGGAACATCGTCAGACGTTTTCAAAAAGATGTCTGTAGGAGGCACCGGTTAAAGTTATTGGTAAGAAGTAAGGCTCAACAGGAAAATTTCCATTAATATTCACCTATACATTCAAAGAAAATTGATGAAATTTCCAATAGTGTTGAAATCGAGATTCCATTATGGCATGAGGATTTTCATCAGACCAAACGTGTTTATTGTAGAAGTACGGTTTCTTAATATTATTGTTTTGCATGGCCTGCCTAAGATATGTTTAAGTAATTTAAATAACTGTAAAGATGCACTTGATCAAATATATCAATTTTGTTATTAATCGGTTTGGAATACAAAAAAGTGTAAATAAACAAAAAGTAATGATAATAATGGCGCATATGATGATTTATTTTATTTGTAATATTATACAGGGTGATACATCTTTTTTGGTAAAAATCGATTTATTTAACAAAAAACCCTTGTTTTTGGCTACAAAATACGCCTTGGATTTTTGATCTCTACTTAAGAAGCACCCTTTATGTCTCATTTCATTGCTTATACTTATTCAATTTGATACAACAGTAGTTTCTTTTTTGTCTCTATCCTCAGAAACATAGAACCTACCCTGTATTATATTGTTTGTTTGAATATGATATTTTTAACATTTTTATATTCAAAGAGGCAGATAGTTTTCCACCTGGAGGCTGACCTGGAGGATACCTTCCAATGAAGTTCAAGGTATGAAATTTTGAAAAAATATAATTTCTGTGTGTTCTTATAGAAAGTGTTAAATAACAAAGATTATTATTAAACAATATGTAGGTATAAGAACACGTAAAAAAATTCTCTTGTTTTCTTCTCTTTTCAAGATTTAAAACATTAAACTTCTTAGGAAGATACCCTTGAGAAAAGCAATGAATTGATTGTTCTCATATATTAGAAAGGACAAATTTTATGCTCCGCTACATACTCAAATTATTAATTTATTTTACTTTAATATTCGCCGAAAAATATTTTTTAAATATTATATTTTGTATGAATTCTGATCCAATATTAAATAATTTAGCGACCTTAGGCCAATTTTACCCTGATTGTTTTTAACATTGACGCACAAGATTTTTATTTTTTTTTATAACCAATTAATGTGTTGCATTCGTGTTTAGCAATATTATATTGTTTTTTTTGTTAATCTCAAATGTAAAGAATAAATAAATTTATATGAATTTTTCTGGTCCGTAACTGCAGATCATGTCACAAATAAGTAAATACTAGTAGCTAAATAACTTTCGCTAAAGGTTATTAGCCACATTCTACAACGTATTTTTTCATAACTACAATAATAACATGGTCATATATGAAACCTCTCACTATATAATAATTATAAACTAGTTTTGAGCAGGTTCGTAGTTATAACCCTAAGAAACACTGTCTCACTGTCACATCTAGTAATTAGTAGTTGTAATAATTTCTTCTCAGAGTACCTACAAAGTTTTTTTTAATAAACATTAACCTTCGGATGACCAACCTTTTTTTTATACACGGATGACCAAGGGGAGTCAAAAATGACCCCATTAGTATTAGGAAATAAAAACATGTTTTCATAATTTTATTGTTATATTGTTTTAATAAATGAAGTAAGAAACATTAGTAAATCAAATTTCTAGTTCAAATTAACCAGAAGAAGAGTAAAAATGTCAGTCTGAACATACTGAATTAAGTGAAGAAATTTGAAAAAAATAAGTCACCACATGTATTACAGACTATGGTTTTTTACTTCTTTGAATGTTCCTTGCAGATAAAACGCTTGCATTTATTTATTTTATCGCATCTCGATGTGAATTTTCTGTCGGAAGATCGACTGCAAACTTTACATCGGCCACGTTTCTTATGATTTTCAGTTGGCTCTACATCTTCAGAACATTTTGATAATGTCATATCTATGACCGTTTGAATGTGTCTATGAAAGCCTTGACATGGTCGGGATTGTATAAAGGGTGTAACTAGCTTAATTTCCAAATCTTGACGAAAGAGCCTCTTTCAAAAAGATTTTCCTTTTTCGTCATGAAATTGAAAAATGCAACCAGAGGCCATCGCTTTGTTTTGCGATTGCATGAATATTCTTTGACCATTTTATCCAAGCTATTTACTGCACCTAACTTAGTATACCTAAAATAGAAATGAAACAATGGAAAACCAAGCGGGGTCAGCGGGGTTTTGACCCCAAATCCAGAAAATATTTTTTTATTCGTAAAATATTGGGAATTTTTTTATTAGAAAATTTGAGGATACTAAGCGTGATAATCCTCAGATAAAAAAATAGTCATTTAAAAATTGAAAATATTTCAAAACTTATTGAAGAAAAACATACATTAGGGTCAAAATTGACCATAACCTTGGTCATCCAAAGGTTAAAGAATGTAGTTGAGCATTATGATTGAAATATATTTGAAATTGAATAGGAGAGATAATTCGATTGTGTGTAACGTTATTGAAATCTAGGAAGACGTTGACGTGACGTGAACTATAAATAGTATTCATACATATTAAATACTAGCTAGTTACACTTGTTGACCTTTCTGCAATAATATGCTGTTGTGTTGAAGAAATGTATGTATTTAGTCACGAAAAGTGTCCTGTTCTGATTTAAAACAAGAAGAGACTACAACGATAGATTAAGCGACGAACTGGTGTGCACAAAATATTTCTGAAAGATGTGTCATAAGTTCTTGTAAAGTAAAATAACAGAAAATAATTTATTTCGTTCTGTAAACTATGGGTTTATTGTCCTTTATTTTAAGGATACAGAGAGAGTTTTTCAATTTCAATTTATCAGTTAAACTGCACAATTCTGCACACCGACGTGTCCCATTTAAACCAAATAGTACCACTTTCATTAATCAGAAAGAACTTATCGTCTGGAGCCTCTTTCAAAAACATAGTAATGTTTTCTATAGTCAGAACTTTTGATTTCTTTGCTTCGTATGGGTCATTTTGATGTTTTAAAAAGGCAAGTAGTTTTTTATATTGTGATATCCATATTTTCGTTTATTTGTATAGTACTTTTCAACATGGAATATGTAGACCATAAACTGGATGCCTTAAGAGATTTAGCCTAAAATGACGAAAGATTGTATGAAGAACACTAAAACATGTATAAAAAATAGCATACCTTCTAAAAAATACGCTAGCATTACACTTTCAACAGTTCTTAGTGCGTTTTTGTCATCCTCCACTTACAAAATATTTCATATATATACCTTCTCGTGTTTTTCCTTGGATTTAAAGGAAGTAAGCTCGAAGATGCTTCTCGAGCGGCATTTAAAATTTTTCATTTTTTTTGTAAAAAATCTGTATTCGTTTAGTAAAACTTTGCTTTTCTAAACTTGTTTTCTATACTACTTTAATACAAGTTTTGACGTAACAGCTGGGTAAAGTTCCTTTACTGAGCTTTTATGTCACTTTACTGAGTTCTCACTTCCTTTCTGATCTGGCTCAGCAACGATGCACTTTCCGAGCTGGAAAGTGATCAGAAACATTTTCTAGAACGGCACAAAAAATTATGGATATATTTAATCAACAGTGATTATTATTATTAGGTTATTTATTCTCTCCGATTTTCTATCGTGTTACTTCGTAAAAATGGCCTTAACCCGTGGGTAGCTCGGAGACTTCCTGTCTATCGATAACACGAATCGGTTCAGAAAGTCCATCCTCCAACGCAGCGCCGAAGAAGCGCAAAAAGTCGACCGCGAAGACCTGGTGCCGCGGTCGACAGCGGCGCCAGGCGTTGGCGTTGGCTCTGGTGAGTCAGCGCGCCTCCTCCCGCTGGACTCTTGATGACCGAGTTGCGGCCCGTCCGTCCATATAAGGCGCTCCAGACCTAGGCCACGGCGATGACGTAATTCTCGGCCGTCGAGGAACGGACGACGGGTCGTCCAAGAGCGGTCGCTTTTACTTTCACTCGCCTTTCTCAACGCGCGTTTGGAGCACTTGTTTATTGTTGGGAAGTCTCAACTGAGTCTTATTATTGAATACTCCCACGGGTATTTCCCTATCGATGCCTCGTAAACCTTATATTTCTGTAAAAGTGCAAGGTGCCTCGAAATTTGCTCGTTCTAGATAATTTATAACAAACAAATTAAAATAAAAATAAAAACACTTAGGGAGGGAGGAAATGCATCCTAAAGCTTCATTTACAACCAGCTAATTACAATTACAATTAGTACTTAGAATTAATATTAGACTTAGGACAAAAATTAACGTGTTTTGATAATTCAGAACGTCGAATTCTAGCCAAAAATAATTTACAGTGAAGGTCAAGTAATTCTCAATACCCAAGTGAACCCAATATTTTTCGCTGGAACTGCAGTTTTCGTCTCGGCAACATTGTTTATTGTACAGTAATAATTTAAACAAACAAATTTAATATAAACAACATAGATAATGTAAACAAACATTCACCATATTTGAGGTTAATTGATTTGTAATTTACTCATTCGATTCATTTTTTGACATGTTGACAACAAGCGCATATGCGCAGATATTTTTCAATTTTTTACAATTAGTGGCAAAAGCTTAGACTTTGCAAGGTACTAATTCTAAGTGTACGTGTAAGTATAAGTAGAAACGTTAATTTAAAGGTTGTGAACGATCATGTATTAAGTCACATGCCAAACTTTTACCACTAATCGTAAGTACTAATTGTAATTGTAATTGGCTGGTTGCGAATGAAGCTTACCTAAGGCTGTATCTTCTTAAAACTGAAACCCAGAAAGTTATTTTGTCAGATATAGATATCCGCCAGATAAGATTTTGGTTTAACTACTAAGTTACGAATCTATTGGTTTAAATATCTGTACTTTCTGGATTATTGTCAGGGGCTTTCTAAAAAATACGGTCTATACTCTAACCAATATGTTTGCATAGGGCAAAGTCCAACAAATTTAGCAGTATCTGTCTGAAACATATGCGGGGACGATTTTCTTTTCTGAAGGCGTCAAGAACAGTAGTATTACCCTTTAATATGATGGATATTTTAAAAATCTACTAAACAACATTATGAGATAACGTTATAAATAACACAATATAATATTTTATTTTACTTTACCACCACAGAGATAAGCAGTTAATAAAACTAACAATAAAAAATACTCGCGAATTTACCTTCACCGAGGATCACGCCGTTAAAAGGATTTCAACTGAACTGCCGGTAGTGAACCAGCAACAAATATAAATTTATGCCCATAAAATGAGTCAATAAAAGAGCTAGAACAGATGGGTCGCCAGGTTAGCGACGTTGCCACTCATTTAGACAAAATCATAAAGTTCAATAATAAATGTCGAAACATATTTTATTAAAAGATTTTTTGTATATTTGGCATATAAACACTTGGGCATAAGCAACATGTTTTTATAGTAAAACCCATTTAACATAGATGTAGCAAATTATTTATGCCTACAATATTATTCGTTTAATGCCAAGAACTTGCCGCATGTATTACTAATACTACTACTCAGTAGTTATTACAATTTTTTTCTTTAAAGGTTATATTTCAACAATACCAAATTATTTTAAAAGATACGGAAATTTAAGAATTTAAGGTGACAATAATGTTTCCCGCTTGCCCTATTCAAACATATTGGTTAAATCAGTGACTATTGCTATAGTCACTGGTTAAATACCTGTAAAATTATAGAAAAGGATTTAACTGGGAAAATTAAAACTTATTATTAGTCAAAGAAATGGTTCGTTTATATTTGGCGAAATAAATATTCCTTCAGAGTAATAAACATATTTATTTGAATTAAAATATTGAATATTTCTTTCTAAAACACAAAATAAACAGATAAAATTTAATTAATCCTTTTGTTCATTTGCTATAAAAAAATAACATTAAAAATATTTGTCTATAAAAGATACTTATACACATTTTAATATAAAAAAGAAATGAAATATTTAGTTAAACGATTCCCAAACAAGGAGAAAACTAGTAACAAACGAAGGGATTATAATCTATTCTAATAAAATAGTATTTCTGAGAAGATCTTTTAAAATTAATGTTTTGTGGTAATATATTTTTTTAATAGTTATATGGGAAACTCCCAATTTCATCAGTAATATGGTGCATATGAAATATTAATATTAAATTTAAATATTGTTTTGTGTTAGTTTTGTTGTTTTTTTTTACTGTTATCGCCAATTTAGAAAACTGTGCATTTAAATTAATTATTAATAGGAATACTAGTATACTACACAAGAATAGTGATTATCACAATTTTAAATTAGACGGGACTCTAAGATGAAATAAACAAGCCAACCCAGTGGAAATACGTACGTTAAAATAACAATTATACAGGGTGATGCAGAACTTATCCAAAAAAAATTATGGATGTACAGGACTCTTACAAATACAATTTGGTAAAGAAAAAATCAAAAAGGGCAGCTCAAAATTGATTTAAAAATACACTTTTGCACGGCACTGGAAATTGGTCCACTGTAAAACCTGACCTCGCTCAATGCGACCGGCATGGCGGCAAAGTATGATATAAACGGACAAAAAAATTAAAGAATTTCTTTCCCGGGGAAAGAAATGAATAAAATTTTATAGCACCTATTTTATATCAGCAAATTCAGCTGCTTTTGCTGCTATTGTTATTATTAATTAATAAAATTAATTTGTGGGTTTAAATAATAAAATAATTTGACATACCTGATGTTATAACAACTGTTCAAAATTTTGTCCACCGACGTATAAACACATTTAGATCCGTCTTACACATTTTCTACGAACTAACATAAATGTTGTCTGGCTTCACCACAACACAAATGCTTCACCATAATTCAAATGTTGTCTTGCTTCATCACAAATTAAAACGATATCGATCAACTCCGAGTTGCTATACACGCAAGCCATTTTTGACTTTAACTACTTACTAAAAAACTGTTGCAAACACTATCGCAACGACAATTGTCAAATCAGATTTCAACATTCGGAGTCGCTAAGGCCACGTGGCTCTCCACGCATATTGCGAATGACGCTGGAGACTACAGTTGTCCAGCAATGTAATGGTTGAAAATACTACAACTTCAATAATTTTTTTCTCGAAAACTATAAGGATTTTACAAATTTTTTTTTAGATATCGACTCAACTTCCCTTGCCCCATCCCATTTATTTATATCCCATTCATTATATTCCCAATTTTTTTTGCATAAGTTGTAAATGTGCTTGGAATATTATTATTAACTAGAATTTTGGGGTTATTCTATGGTATTTCAATACTACAATAACTTCCATTTGAAACTTCTGTATAACAACTTCACAGTTCGAAGTTACTTAAAAATGTACGCACGTGCAATTAATTAAATAGGTCAGTTAAACTTTTCCTTCTTTAACAATATTTTAACTACGATACTTTTGTTTTGTTAAATTTTATAATGTTTATGTAAGCTTCAGAGTTCGGGTAATAAACTATCTATTTTATCCATAACAATGCACGTTTACCCCTCTGCATGAACAGTAATGGTTGATGCCGTTCTACTTTGTATGCTCCGTTGATTGTTTCGTGAAGCATTATGTAGTGTAGTAATATTTAATTTTAGGGAATTCATTTTTTGTTTGTTGCAATCTATTATATTCTATCTATTTCAATTCTAATCTATTTCAATGTTATATGTTTAATACCAAATTTTCAGTTTCTTTTTCAGTTTTGAAAGCTTATGCATCTTGTTATCACCCAATAAATAAAGAAGGCCTTGAAAATAATTTATTATTTTTATATTTCAGTTTAAATAAGCAATAACTTAAAATAAATGAAAATAGTTATAATACGTTTAGAAACAAATTCCTGCAACTCTGTAGACTTTACATCACGAATGATGCATTTTTATTTGCAACTAGTCAGGTATTTTTGCATCCACACTGCGATGATGAACTATTGATATTGTTTATTAAATATATTCTAAACCAGTTGAAGTATAAAAGCTAAATTCGTTTTTGGTCTGCTTGATGTGTTAATCTTGAACTTACAAAATGATTTAGTTTAGTTTACTCTTAAACTATATCAAATTCTTTCAAAGGCAAACATGTTCCCAAATAACTTTTTAATGTCAGGGTCAATATCTAGACAAAATCAAAAAACACAAAAAAAAACAGTTATTAACATCTCATTTTCAAACTGCCATAAAAGTATTCATATTAATTTTGACTAAAAAACAACTTGTAGAACTTTGGCAGTTGAATTGAAAACAATATTTATCTATCACAATTTATTCAATCAATGACTTTACAACAAATAATTACTCTTCTTAGCTTTATTTATATATCATTTTTGTTATTAGGATACCATTTTGTACGGCATTCTTGTTGTTGTTTTTAGTTCCCTGATCTAAATTATGGAAATAGTACAAGTTAAAATATTACTTTTAGATATAAAACCACTTCGAACTACACTTTAGCATTACATCCTCCAGATGTGCGCTGAATAACTGGCCTTTATCCTCGGAAGAATTCAAAACATTTCCACTCATAAAGCTGGAGAGATTGCAATGAGCAATTAGGCAAGAAGCTTATGCTCATTTCAACCTCTAATGTGTATATGTATATTGGCATGAAACTTTTAAGGTTCAGCTGATATTACTTTTATGTTCATATGTATTAATTTTCGGCACTTTTTAATATATTTTTAGTGATAAGTTTTCTTAAAATGTTACCTTTGTTCATTATAAGAAAATATATTTTCATTATATCGAAACTGAATATGAATTAATTAAGTTTTAAGCAAAAACAATAATCGGAGACGTAGCACATCTAAATACCTAACACTACTATTTAGTGATTTTGTTAACAAAATTCGTTCGTATGCGACTAAATTTCAAAGCGCCTATTTAAACTTTCGTTACAAGTGTATCCTATCAAACCTAATTGCATTGAGTCAATAGTCGGATAATGTTGCAATTTAACTCTTCCATTATATGCAAATATCAATTTATTTGTTAAGTAGTTAGAGGATGTTATCAGGTTAAATTACTGTTACGAAATTGGGGCCAACAGTAATGTTGCCAAAGAATTACAATAGAAGCTTCTATATTGCAATTATTGCTTCGTTTCATAAACGAAGGTTATAATTTGAGGAAATATTAAAAAATTTGTACAAATGTAGTTTACATTTAACTATTTAGTGAGTCTTTGAACATTTTCTAAATACAGAGTGTCCCAGAATATGTGGGCAATCTCTCGGATTTATAAAGGGGCCCTTAAAATAACATGACTAGTTCCTATAAAAACTTTCCCTAGAGAAACCTCCCTGCGGAGATACAAGTCCCTAAAGAATGCCCCTGAAATTCGATTTTTTGTAATAACTACTAAACTAAAATACTTTGTGTAACTTAATTATTTTTTAATATGAAGGACAATAGATAAGACTCATTAAACATTGTTCCATGAAAACAATTTGGCCTATTTGGTTTGCCAGGGACGGTCTATCTGTAACACAGTAATGTCAATTTCTTTTACATCCTGTACGATATAGACACAAAAATAATATTTTTAGATAGCTTGAAACTAAAAAAAAGGTAGTATTTGTTGATATCGATAAAATGAACTGTTTTTGCATTATTTCTGTCTTAAATACTAAGAGAATGCTTTGTGAGACATTCATATTGTCTCAGTTTACATTTTGTGCTCCTGTATATGGACCTTGCCTAGATCTTGATAGCAGCAACCTCATCCAGCGCGTTCAAAATGCGTGTATACGTTTTTTTTGGTATTCGTAAATTTCATCATGTACCGCATAAGTTACATGAACTTGGCTGGTTGGATATGTTCAGACGGAGAAAGCTTTACTCACTTTGTTTTTTTCATAAACTTTTACTTACTAAGACTCCACCTTATTTATATAACAAAATTATATCTCGTAGTGATGTGCATAATATCAATATTAGATCCAAAAATTTACTCAGCCCTCCTGGTAAACATTTTGGAGTCAAACTTAGAATACAGTATAAAAATAAAATATAATTAAAATTGGTTTCGTAAAATAAAATTAGATACAAAAAAAGTAATTGAAGTTTCGTAATTCAATATCATATTTAGTTGTTTGGCGCTCATAGTCCTAAGTAATTAAAATATTCCTTAAAACAAAATAAAACAACTTTTCAGATTAACGCGTATTTGTATGTTTTTTGCGGTTTGTGGGTTAAAAGCATTAGGTTTTTCTATAATTTCAAGCAATAAAGCATAGATTTTAATTTCTTGAGTAATATCTCTGACAAGAACAAAAGAATAGTTACATAGGCACTAATTAAATCAAACTGTTTCGACGTGTGTATGGCACCTGGAACCTTAGGACCCTTTCCTTCTAATCATGTGGTCCCTTAGTAATACGTATATTCTATTATAATATCATACTTTATAAATTCCGAAATCACATTTTGAATTTACATTACAAAAGGTTTTAGAAACTATTTCATAATTGTTTTGAGTCGATAAAATTATGCTACCGACACACATTTTTAATAAGTTTGATCATGTTCAACGAAAAAGTCATGGTCAAGTAACAGATAGGTGTGGAGTTGTGTTTATTTTTTTTTTATCAAATCCATATGCTAAGTTATTTTCCCTAGAAATGTGTTAAGCTAATATGTTTAAAACAAACTGAAAATAGTAATTTTTGACATAGTTTTGGGTAATTATATTTTCGAAAAAAAGTTTAAAAAAATATAGTTTGATGCAGTACAGTGATTAATTTCATGCAAAAAATAAGTTTTGTAGGTGTATTTGGCAACAACTTATTGGTAAAATATATAGGGTGCATTCGTTGCTATGGTAACTGGTTAAAATTGTATAAATGGTATACAATTTTCGTTGCTTCTTTGAATAGAACAATATTTTCTGCATATAACAATATCATATTTTATGTTACGTAGGCAAATTATTGAGAAAAATTCATTAGTTTACATCTCGAATCAGAGGATCTGACGGTTCTGAGGTTCTTTGATTATTATAAATGTATTCTACTACGTATGTACAGGCTGGTCCATTTTCGATGGGAATTCAGGGTATTTCAGAAACTATTAAAGAAATGATAAATGTGACACCACGTTCTCGAGCTCGATTTTCATGGCAAACTCGACTGTCAGATCGGAAATTTGCTATCTTCATTTGTTTCTGAGTTACAGGGCGTTTCTCATTATTGTGACACTTTTTAACATGTCTGTATCTCAGCTGTTAAATAAGTTAGTGTTAAAGTGAAAACTGCTCGAGACTAATTCTTTGGCGTAGAATTGAATGCCGGTAGGTATTAGATTTTTAGTAGATCTTAAGATTTAGGAGTTATGCCCCAAAGTAATATTTTTTTAAATGGAAATCGTAGCTGACCATGGCCTAAAAAATAGAGATTTTTTTCCGCTTTTCAGCAATATATCACATGCTATATTTATTTTTACCAACGCGGGTGATACGGGGTTATTCATATATCAATTATATTTTTTTTTCCTTTTTAATATGACCGGCTATGAAAATACAGATAAAACTACAATTCTTACTTTTACAAAAGTCATATCTGTTGTAAAAATATGACATTTATTTTAAATGCACATCATATACTCGTGTGATAATATAATACTAACGAAATTTTAGGAGATAGGTGGATAGGAACAAACGGACCGATCAGATGGCCAGCTAGGTTACCTGATTTGAGTCCGTTGGACTTTTTCCTTTGAGGTTTTCTAAAAGACATTGTATTTAAAATTCCTTTTAATAATATTTCAAATACCTATACATTTAATGAATGCTACCCGAAGCGTTGCCAGAAGATGCGTGAAATGTGTGACAGTTGAGGGACGGCAATTTGAACATTTAGCTATCATTTTTGAAAGTTTTTATTGATGTAGGTACTTACTATTGTTTAATTTACGTTTAATATTGTAACTTCAGTTGAAGTGGAATAAAAATTTGAAAACTCTGTCTTTTCTTATCTGTAATATATATTTTAAATAAACGTCATATTTTTACAACAGATATGAGTTTTGTAAAAGTAAGAATTATAGTTTTGTATGTATTTTCATAGCCAGCCATATTAAAATGTAAAAAAGGATCGAATTTATATATAAAACACCCCGTATCTTCTGTGTTTGGAAAAATAACTATAGCATGTG
>NW_019416350.1:2574683-2669475 GCF_000390285.2 Anoplophora glabripennis | reverse complement strand
GAATCCATCTGACACTTCAAACAACATGACGAACGAAATTCGTGAAAAACTCGGAGAAAAATGCATTTTCGAAAAAAAAGTTTCCTGCAAAAAGTTTGTATTTTTTTCCGTAGAATACGATCCTGCAATAAAAAATTGGGGTTTTCATTTGAAAAATCGAAGTTGACCCTCGTTTGACCTTGAAAATCGACTTCAAGGTCATTTTCAAGGTCACCTTCGTATGTCCCCCTCCAAACCCTAAAACTTTTGTCTAAAACATTTTTCCTCATTCTGCTCGGGTTTCGAGATATTTGGGGTGGGACATTAAAATGGGACACCCTGTATACTACTATTATATGCCTTTTCAAAGAAGCAATAAAAATGATATGTGGCATTAAAAAGAAATTGAGTCGGTTATCCTGGCATGGCACCGTGTGGCAAAAAAGTCCCTAAAAATATCGTGTTAAAATAATAACCAATAGTCTACATTTGTATTCACCCTATATATATATCTAAGCCAGATAGCGTCAGAATTCTCAGCGATGTCAAGAAAGGTGTTAACGACACGAGTCACGAAACAACACCAAGCTTAATTAATTTCATTATTCAGTTTGTGTACCCGATAATCAGTCATAGTAATGGATTTTTTAAATGACGTATTCTAATCACGTCAGCAGCGACAAGTTGCAAAGTTGCAAGTACAAGGTTATAGATATAAAAAATTAATTGTTACCACTGTCAGAATACCGGCTGGCTGTTATAATCGCTCCCATATTTCATGTAACGAGTAAGCTTTTTTCCAACACCTCGCGAACTAATAGTATACGTTGTTCTTACGTAACGCTTTGTAAAATTCTACTTTTTTTTATTCGACTAAGGCGAAGAAGTCAATCTAGTTTCGTGTTGCGAATAACCTTTAAGGGCAGATCGGTCACGTTTATCCCTGTTTAAGCACAAGGTTGTTTTAAAAAGTAACCGCATTGGTAAGTTGAAACAACCTCTTATTTTACAAGCAACTGGGGCTTGGTAAAAGGACCAAATTAAATTGGAAAATAAGAAAATGTGAAAGTGTATAGAAAGATTTCACATTTATAAAATAAAATGTATTTATATCTAATAGCCAATATATTCTTCTGTCACTTTGGTAATATCAATAACTTAAAAAAATGTTATTCAAGGTATCCCAGCTATTAATTTTTTTAATTTCTACCTAAATTAAATCTTTGATATGATCTCGGTGGTACTGTCTCAGTGTTATTTGATGTTTTTTTTTTAATTGGCGTTTGAAGTATCTTCGAACATATCAAATATCTCTGGAATTATATATGATGATGTTTCCGCTTATCTTTTAAATGTGAGAAAATCTAATTTCTGTGTCAAGTATACATTTAAAATAGGGAAATAATCATTACCGACAATTCTAAATTATCAAACACGGACATCTTGATTTCTTTTAAATGTAATCCTATGTTAAATTTGTCACAGTCAAATTCAAAATATCATTAGATTTTAAGAGCTTTTCGGATCTATTTCTTATAGTTTGCTAGTTATTTGCAGTTTGCATATTTTTGTTTCCATTCGATTCCATTCCACTTGCAAGGAGGCCACTTGATTGAAAAAGTAAAAATAGTAAGATCATATCTATTGTGGGCAGTTTTTTCATGTTGGTCTTTGTCAAGGCTAAAGTTAGAGCAACAAGAAAACAAGATATTTCTTTGAACGATTATATTATTTAATAATTTCAATATATCGGATATGGGTTTTTGTATTAATAATATTTAAAAGTGTCGTACTAGCTGTTTTATTTAATATTAATAACTAGATACCTACTCCTTGTATATTTCATTGCTAGTTTGGGTATGTGACCCAAACTCATTAATTAATTAAGAATATAGGGTAAGAGATTAGATATATTTTGCATGCCAATTTAATGGGACTTTCAGAAAAAAAATTGAATTTAGTTGAATTTATCTTACCTAATATACTTAAACTAATAACAGTGGCATTTTCAAAATCAGAATAGATTGTGAAAATGATCCAATACATTCAATAAAATTAAAAGAAAAATAAATTTTGCTTTCATCTATGTCAAATTTATCATAAAATGTAGTTTTCTTAGGATAATTGAATTAATCAGGATTTTAACTCTTAACAATTACATATTCTCTGTGCCTCAATATACCTTTTAGATACACCTTCTTCCGTTTCCTCTTTTAAAAATTTCTATAATCCGCTGCTTGCCTATTTTTGGAGACTTTAACACCACGCATTTTAAAAACAGGGTTCAAGAGCGTTTGTTAAATTTTCGCATCAGTTACTTTTAATTTGTAACTTTCAATATTTGCCTTTATTTATCTTTGTTTTCTTATTACTATCATTATCTCTATTTTACTAATATTTATTTTCATTTTAAAATTTTGCAATGTTTTGTGCCAATACTCTATCGCTCTTTCGGGGTCACTTAATGGAATTTGCTCTTATCACAAGTGGCATAGCAACCACTTGCTAATTCATTTAAATTAATTAATATACTCTAAAAACGATATGTATGTATCCAAACAATTAAGTAAACAAATTCGATTTACCAACATTCTGCTGGTAGTTTCTCACCACTAATTAAATATCATCATGATTAGGAAAAAATGGGATGAAGGAAAAGATATTGTAAATATCTAGTTAATAATCTCATGAGCTACGTGTACTTCTATATTCGAAATTGTACATGTATATTGGCTGGGCTGTCAGCCAGTGTTTCCTTAGTAAAAGTTAAAGGCATGCCTACACCAGTAGGTAATCAGAATATAGAAATTCTTTAACTATTAGAGGTTTCAAATATTTGACTCCTTGCGATTAACACTGAAACCTTTAAATTCTCCTCATACGATGTTGGAGATTTAATCCGTAACCGAAATGAATAATATTGGATTTAGTATCCCTCTTTGTCCACCACACCACTCAGTATTCCAAACTTCATTCTCACCATGTGTTGCTTGTATCAAAGCATTTTCAACTCCTCTTATTCGTTAAGACATCAGGTCTATTGCGCCTAAGCAAATTTTACCATTCCCTCTAATTGCTCTGCGTTGCCTTTTGCTGAATATCAAATCCATTACGTGCTGCTCTATTTTCTTGTGAAATGCTCTTTATTTCCTGTCTCAATCAAGTATCCTCTCGTAAATCTTTCCTTCAGCAGTTGGTACTGACCCTTCTCTATAATTATGATAACTCGTGCCTCCAGTTTTATATTCTGGAATTATAACCGCTAGTTTCCATTTTTCTGGAACTCCTTTAATTTCCAGACTAGATTTTTAATTCCACGAAACATTTTAATACCAAACTCTATAAGGGACATTGATCTCCGCCTTCATATTATCTACCCGGTGCTTTATCTGGAGATATTTTCCACAAAACTCTTTTGGTTCCACTTGGTTTTCATTTTTTTATATCTCTCCGATCCAATATTAATTGTTTAGCAAACTCTTATCTTTAATAAATATTAAATTTGATTGCTTGTACTGCATAATTTTATTAAGTTTCATTAAAATCTCGAATTGGAGAGCGCTAGCTGCATTAACTTTCTTTTATGAAATCCTCCCCTGGAATTGTAATTTCCGTTCGGCTCCTAGGGGTAATGGGTAATAATGCAGTAGTCAAATGGGCGCATTTATTACATAACAAGCCCGGTCTTCTAATTAGCTACAATGTATTCGAACTTTACGGCCTGGCGATTAATAAAAACTGTTAGCACCGGCCACTGCCGAGCACCAGTTAAACTAAATATAACAACCCATAAAAGTCAATCAATTAACTAATTAGCTGCGTGTGTAATTACCTATATTTTATATCCTATTGAAAAGCGGCTTACGACCCAAGATGGGCGTCGTAAAAATTCCCATTTTTTACAGTACCGCGAAGGGAACTGCTCGGTACTTAATTTTTGGAATAACTGGACGCTTTCCCACGATTATCCTGGTAGCAGGCATTAGAAACAACGTCGCCATACAATTTTTCTAATGATAATTTTATTACCGACGTACCGGAATCTCGGTTTAGCCATAGTTGGAGAGCGTAGGTATAGACTCAATAGTTGTAGTTGCCAGTAGTTATATTCTGTGCAAAGAAACTAGAGAAAAATTAGATACACACACTCTGGAAATACGGTTTAAGGAATGAGCTTTTATTTCGAAAACTATACCGTTTTTGCCAACACAATTAATGTAAATAGAGGGTGCTAACGAACTTGGAAATTGTATTTTAAAAATAACTGTGTTGTTAAATTAAACCAAATAATGCAAAAATTCAAATGGTAATAAAAACTGACTTCACTTAACACAAAAATGGGAACATATTGTGAACTACTGGAGTTGAGCTGGGAACGACACGTCGTATTCTGTGTTAACATCTTTGTCAACACATAAGGGTGCCCTCAGATTAAACAATCACGCACGTCCTGTCGATGTCTAATAGTCCGTGATGCAGCTTTTATTCTAACTAATGCGTCATCATTGACGTTTCTGTCATACATTAAATTTTTTAAATATCTACAGAAATAAAATTTGGAGAACGTGAAGGCCATATGGACAATTTCATCCCATTCGCATGTTCACCCCAGAAAATTCAGTATTTCAATATTCAATTGTAATAATTTTTAAAATATCTTCATTTAAATTTTAAAATATTAATAAAAATATCAAATTAAGGGCAAATTTTAATGAGTACAGGAGTTTTCAGAATATATTTATTTTGTTATTAATTCCTCTCATAAAGCAGTGAATTTTAGAAATATATTTTCCATTGCGATTCATAAGAATCTCTCGACAGAAAGGGTGGGGGAAGCCCCTAATGTCTCATCAGAAAAATACATTTTTTTAAGGATTGCCTCATCAAAAGCAAAGGTCTTTTCATGCTTTATCTCGTGGTGATTGCGTAATGTCATTTACCTTGATTAGGAAACCTATAGATGATGTTATTTCAAAAGAATGCCGTTTTACGGATTTTTGTCAAAAAATGCAATGCTATAGATTTCTTTACAGCACAAAAAATTGGTGAATATTAGTATAAGTTTGCAATTTCTAACGAAAGTCTTGTTTACTTATTGGGGCTATTTATCCAAGATAAGGTTGTTTCACGTTTTCTTAAAAAAGTGAAATAGCAGGATAAAACTTTTTCTAGGTTAGTTTGAAGAGTATAAAAATAGCTACATTTTGACTCCAAAAAGTGCTCGATATCTTGTTTTGTTATCAAGTTATTCGTAAATTAGTGAACAAAAAATAAATAATGATACTGAATTGAGGATCGCTAACGAAAAGACATTTAATTACCAAAACAAAATGCGTTTATAAAAGGATCTACCTAAGCACGCCGCGAAGGTTAAATTTCTGCATTGAAAATAAGTCTCTAATATCGTACCTCGCCGACCTTAGTGGGACACCCTGTATATGTCGTTCCACTAGAATTACCAAACTTCATATCCTATATAAATAGGCAAAATTCGTTATAAGTACATATCTAAAACCAATAAAGATAGCCAGGATTTGTTGGTACCACTCAACTAAGCTTAAAAAAAGAATATGAGACAACTTTTTCTGTTGTTTTTCTATATGTCACTGTTCAGTCTGTGTACCCTGAACCCTGTCAAAACATATTTAAAATGTAGAGTGTACCCTGTTTATTAAAATACGCACATAAAATCATGTTACTTCCCTGTTGAACTGTAAATATCAGTAAAGCTTCTATATTATTCAACAAGTATGGTACTAGACTTTATAAAATTAAAATAAATCTATTAGTCCTTAAATTCCGATTAAGACTCCTGACATAGTCCGAATGTAATATAAAATACAAAAATTCCTGTAGCATTTCTGTTCCACCGGGCGATGCTCACTATCGAGGAATTAATAATTTCAAAGCGCAAACAATGATGTTGTAAATTGTCTTTACACAATACTGATTAGAGTGAGAGATTGCAGAAAAATCCGAAAAACTAACACACTATCCCATTGTTCGCCGAATTGAAAAAATAAAGGCTCGGCTCCAAGATTCCTAAGGGCTGGCGAATAGTCGATCGAAATTCGCCAATAATGCTGAGCGTTGCATAGTTCGCGTCTCTTTCTAACAACTGTGTAAGCTGCATTTCTTCACGTCCACGCTCAATTTTGTTCTAAAACTTTTATCCAATAGCGAGAACATATTCAGATTGTCCCATTTAAGCTCATAAAATTTATAGCACTTTTTCAAATCGGGAAGTGGTAATAAAGTGATTATTTTTGATAAAAAAATGATATAAAATACAAATTAAAAAATTACAATAAATAATGCTCAAAGGTATTAAAAACATAGTTATCTCTTATCGCCCATGAAACGTACAATCATTGCAAGCTGGAGATTCTCAACAAAGTTTTGTCACTTTCAGTTTACTCACTTTTACTACATTATAAAAAAATCAGTGTGAGTGAAAGCAATAAAGGTTAGGAGTGAATCCATTGAGCGAAATTATTGAGTACATATTCACTCAATATATATTTTGGTCATTTTACTCATTTGTGATTATATTTAAACTAAAACTGAATACTTTTACTCAAATATAGATACTCTTTAAATATATTTTCCACATAAACTCGTATTTGGTGCACTTGTACCTAAATCAGAGTAAATGTCCGCATTACTGAGTAAGTTTAAATGTACCTATATTAATTTCGAGTAATTTGAATGGCGCCGTGAAGATGGCACCACTTACATATTGCTTCTGTAATCTCGACCACAGTTGATAGGGACTCGTTAGATGCTCCAGAAAAACATGATCGCCATAGCAGGAGAACAGGAATTAGCCGGCGGCGGCAGGTCTCAGCTGGCGGGTCTCAGCCAGGACAGGAGGAGGCCCCGCGAAGTGAATTAATTTCAACACTGTATATCCTAATTAATCATTTATAAGTGATTTATTTAATTAAAAACCAATGAGTAAAAAATTACTTAACAACAGTTAAATTTAAATCATATTAGAGAAAGAGTCAACTTTAAATTGGTCTTATATACTCAGAATAGAGTCAAAAGTCGCTCAATTGATAGCAGTAACTCGGATTTGAGTAAAACTCACTCATTTGTGATGCAATAGTTTCACTCAGTTGTACACATACTAACAGAGTGAAAATTTCACTCAATCGGATGTGGACAGAAATTGATACATTATTGAGTAAAATTGAGTGAAATTTGAGTGAACTTTTTTACAGTGTAGAAATGAGATTCATAATGAGAGTGATTATAGTGAATATGGTCCTTGGACATTTCAAATGCGGTTAGACCGCATCATTTTCAGCATAGACTTAGTGCCAGTTTATTTAAAAATATGTTATTGTGTGACTTTTATTTAAGAGGTCACTTTTATAATTACATTTTAAGAATTGTTGCGAACATGTATCCAGGTTACAAGGTCAACTTTTGACCATTTATTGAATTTTTTCATTTTGTAAATTTATAATGTCTGTTTATTAATAAATTATGTCAATTACAATCTCAGCCTTTGAAGTTGTATCGCTAAAATTGAAGAAAATTGGACCCAAATAGTTCATAAAAAAACATACAACGCTTTGTTTTCATGGTATAATCTCTCCAAAGTCAGTTGTATAAAAACGCCTAGCAATAAAATTTAATGAGTTTCATAGGCGTCCCTAAAAAGGTAAAAATTTTTAATAATTTGTATATAATGTGTAGAAAATTTCTATTACCTATATGCTCATTTGTCCAACAACATATTTTAATTATTTATGTCCTCAAACAATTTTATTATATTGATGGTAAATTTCGTTTTTTCCGTTTCAAAAGGTCTCCAAAATGCCATGTTGTAATAATATTAGCAAACAAAATATCCCTCTTATTTCTCCCTTTCGCAATTGTAATATGAATGATTAATAGAAGGTGTCTATAATAAATTAAAATTACCTGAATCACACCAAATTCCTCATTGCTGCACTGCACTGCAATTTGTCAACAACTGAGATTTATTGCCCAGTCGCCCAGTGCGGCTGTGTTATACGCCGTTTGCCCGCGCGCGCATTGCTTAACTTGGCGTAATTTCTTTATTCGAATAAATAACCGAATGATTAGTGTCAAAAACATAATTTGTAGAAAATTGAAAGACAAATCCGAAAATATCATGATTGTTACCGTAAAGTAGTGGCGTACTATTTTATTTAGAAAAATATGCCACCGATACCTTGTATCTCCGCCACTGGAGCATGTAAATTTTAGGAAAAGCCCTCAGATTTTGGACAATGTTTACATAAATACATGTGCCCAAAATCAAATTATTTCACATAGTAGTTTTTAAATTATTTAAAAAAATTAAAAATATTTTCTGAAGTTTAACGCCCTATATCTTTTTAACGAAGAGTCCTAGATAAAAACTTTATAGGAAAGACCCCCCTTAAAATTCACCAAAGAATACGAGGTTTAATTTTTGGTCACCATTTATCACCCTGTATTTGAGGTAACTACGTAACTAATTATCGTGCAGTTAGTTTTATAATAATTAGAAACATGTAGTTAGGTTTCTATAACCTGTTTGTTTCTTTCTTACAAAGTAAAATAAAATAAAAATTCTCCCTACACAAATATTTCAACCAGTGAGGGAAATGTTGGTAGATACCATCTATAAGAAACCAAAAATTTCGGCTCCAATGAGTACATTGGAAAGGTGAATAAATGCATTTAATTAGGGTTGATATTTTTGAGAAAAATAGATGTCTTGTATTATTCGAACAACAAGCTTCGGCATAGTTAAATAAATCAAAAGTAACTCCAAAACTATACGTTTCACAACACAAATATAAGAATTATTTTTTATGTCTTTGCCCACTATTAGTTATGTCATTACCTCAAATTTCCTTAATCTTCGTCAAACCTTTTAAGAGATATTTAAACAAATGTGATATTTTCTTAAATTTTGAGACTGTATCTGTACGATCTATGTTTATATGAACAGTATTTCTCATTTTGAGGTTTTCTCTTACGAATATTAAAACTTTTTTCCTGAAATTGTATTTATTTTCTACTGCCAAAATTTGTAACAGCGCTAGAGTGCGATCTTCTATAGGCATCTCAAAATAAGCCTATGTCTGCAATTGTTTTCTTCTAAATTGAAAAAAAATCTTCTAGATTTGTAATATTCTGTGTTTCTTAAATGAAGCGTTTCCAGACATAACTTTATTCATTCATTCTTGACGAAGTAACACGAACAAACTTTGGTTAAGTATATTTATTACACAGATATCTTCAATAATTTCTAAAATAGTGCTAAACCCTTAATAATTTTTTCAAAATTCAAATGAATTTTCTTCTTTGCGTGGATTCCGTGACCATTTTTTTACCCCAGCATTTTCCTAGATGCGCCTACGCCGTCTCTGTTCTTGCCTCAAACCAAAATTGATTCATCCGCAAGTAAATCAGTTGTTTACCGTTCCCCCACGCTAGCCGTTTCCCGGTCCATTCACAACTGGTTTCGTGAACCTATATTTAATGGCGATTCCCTAAATGGTTACTTCGTATCACCACCACTCATTCAGTCTCCAGCTGTTTTTTAGTAAATAGGTTTCTGATACGTGGGATTGTTGAAGTTTACTTATAGAAGTGACTTCACAACAACATTGTGGTTTACTCTGAAGACTATTTGGTGTTTCTATAAACACATCCAGAAAATATTTTTTATTCTGATCTGGAATTATTATTCAATAAGACATTGTTATTATTATTATTATTATTATTCAATAAGACAGAATGTTACGTGTTACAGATATCTTTATATATTTTTGATTCCTCTTGTTATTTTTAGCAACAAAACAACTTTTCCCATTTAGTAGGATATATTTTTTCAATAATATGACTATCGATTTTTGAAAATTTATTTATTTCCTAGTATTATCTTGGATCAAGAAGTTTAAACCACTTCTCGAAGATATTCTATTGAAGACATGAATTTTATACTTAACAGAGTTT
Source organism: Anoplophora glabripennis (assembly GCF_000390285.2). Lineage (NCBI taxonomy): Eukaryota > Metazoa > Arthropoda > Insecta > Coleoptera > Cerambycidae > Anoplophora > Anoplophora glabripennis. The sequence goes on along the minus strand of NW_019416350.1, from coordinate 2,659,509 downwards.
TCACTGTACGTTAGCGCCACGGAAATAGACTTCCAACTCTTGCTGGAGGTAATGTTTGCAATCTATTCGTCCGATCCCAATTCCTTTAATCGAGAACTAAAACATTGTCTCTCTCAAACAGATGTGTAGAAACCACTGTGGCAGCTTAGTAGTTCTTTAATACAATGAAATTTAAATTGAAATTTTAAGAGAATATATTCAACCCATAGAGTACAAAAAATAAGAATAGATCGCATTCCTCTCAGTTCTGTGGGCTTCTAAACATCCTAAGAGCTGTGCCACCATTCCGAGGCACTAAACTCAATCACAACTCGTCGGAGAGTTATCCCCATAGATAATAAGTGTACTAATTTACGACCGTTCGCGCATATCGGTCGTTAAGTTAAGGCATCTTTAATTGCGCGCGTTTTGCACCTAGTGCGCCTGTTATAACTGACAAATTAACGATTTCGCAAACACTGTAATGTCCGGCGTTATGAACTAAATGTAATACACTAAAATATATGGCGTTGCCTAGTCGAAACGACTTATTAAAATTTATTGAGGCAATAAACCACCGAGGATAAGATCTAGAGGAGTTGCGTTTGTAGAAAATAGTGTGCATACGTTTTCTTTATATTCATTCGTAACTGCGTGTATATTTCGCTGTCATATTAAGCGGAATAGTCGCAAATAGACTGTAACTGCGGTTAATGGACGTGTTTGTTCAAGTGCGGCCTTCTGCTCCATTGGGGGTAAATATAATTCTTGGCTAACAGAAATATTTGCAGTTGCGACAATGGCAGAGGCATAAATATTTTATTTTTGCCATTATCAGACATTGTACCTCGAATATAAAGACCTTAAGAAACTATTGCTCTTACAAATACAAGGTGACTCACACTTTATCTAATAAACTATTGGAATAGAGGGACTATTACAAAGAATAAAAAAAAGTATTTACAGATTTTGAGAAAAAAAAATTTGCGCGCTTTTCTCGAGGTAGGTTCAGCCGATTTACTTTGACATTTGATTGTCCAGTACTACTGTCATTTTCAAAGCACTCTAGTTACCATGGTGTATTGCTTACTACTATCATACAAGAGTCCACATCTTAATGTAGCAGTCGAAGAAATATTGTGGTAGAAGATCCCTTTATAAACAGAAAGCATCGTTCGATAGGTACATGGAGTGTCCTTATAAACAATATGCCGCATGTTACACCAGCCTCAAACCTATCTCTAACTTATAAAGCGATTCCAAGCATTAGTTCTAGCGTATTATCCATTAAGGGTTAGATTTTGTGAATGGTTCGAAGCTATGTTTATGAAGTGAGATAAATAAATGTTCGCAATAAATATATAGGGTGTAAGAAGTTTGACTGCAATTACTTCATCATAAATGAACAAAACAGTTGTATATTACAGGGGCATAAGATTAACAGTTTTCAAAATACAGCGAGTATTAATATTGGGGAGTTTCATCACGACGTGACAACACCGCTTAACCTGCTGATGCACACCACGTGTGCACGCGGCAGACTTCTCCTACGGAAATAATGTAAACAACTATTAAATATTGTGAATTTAGTAAATTTCAAGACAATTGAATTGTGTTCCAATTTTTAAATAAATAAAATAAAATGTATCATCGATTTTGTAGTACGAAGATAGTGTTGTGCTCGAATTTTAGTAATTATGAATCCCTTAAAACAGGAACTTAATTTTTAATCAAATTATTTGAAAAATATGTAATTAAAGTAACCCAAAGATTCACGTCGTCCAAATAATCATAAGTATTAAAAATACAAGTACAAAACAGGCTACAACAAAACACTCCGACACGGTCGAATCCAGATACCAACTGAATTGCGTATTGGTGATTGTTGAACACCTTAATACCTCGTGTTAATAAACCGCCGCGCCGTTGTCACATTGCTCGATATGAATTTTATCGAATTTTAAATTTATTACAACGCTAATTATTTTTTAGAATTAAGCAGAATTAAGCATAAAGAAGTTCAAAAAAGTGATAAACATTGTATTTTATGGTATTCTATGCACGCAGTTATGTCAATATTCCTTGTACATCAAGTTGGAGATTTTGATCATTTTTTTCTCGGAGATGGTTGAGTTTAGGATCCATGTCATATAATGTTTTTTTTTTGTTTATTCTAATGTATTCTATCGTCTGTCAAATTTAAGGAAGTCAAACTTCTAACACCCTTTATTTGAGGAAAATCCACGAGGTTTGAAAGAGTCACTTGCAGCATCTTTTTCCTCCTAAAATGATTTGCCTGGACTTGAAAATAAGTCTTCAGCTGTTCGACAACGAATGTTGTCGATTAGCTTGATAAAGATAAAGGACATGAGGAGGACGTGTATGAAGACCACCGCTGCCTCCTGTTTTAAAACTTCCCGACTTTTTTTTATCGGAAAATTTACAAAAATTGAGTGTATTAGAATACACTCAATTTAATTAATTCTTATTGATTACATTTAACCGTAGTAAGTACTAATAAAAATAATAAAAACAATAACTGAATTCGATAAAGTACAAAAGCTGCGATAAAACTCTACTTATTTATTACATCGTAAAATTCTTTTGGTTTTTGTACATACCGACTGACGTTGTATGCATTGTACTTGGTGAAATATTACGGTCGACTAAATTCCACTAACGAGTAGATAAATATTTAAAAATAATCGTCAAGGTGTAATTTTGGACTTATTTTTTACATTATGACATGTGTTTTATAAATTGTGATTCACGCTGTATAAATATTCAGACAAAGTCTTTCAAAATGCGGCAATGCTAAAAAAAGTAAGGTTGTAGGAGTCATCGATCTTCCTCTGCTTCAACTATCTTCATGCTCACCTATGGTATTATTTTTTAGATTGTTTGTTTCTTTAGTGTTCTTTCATCCTTGCAAATTTTTTTTACGTAATATTTAGAGATACTGCAACTTATTTGAATAACACGATAGGAACTTTTTTGTGCATGTTACGCTTAGAGTCTGATATTCTTTTAAAAATAATGCATTTAAATATCGATTTTGAAAGGGTTCTGATTGACATTCTCTTAATTAGAAAGTGGATTCCTTTAAAATCTAATTTTGTATTATTTCTTATAACACAGCTCAGAAAACCAGATTGATATAAAAAATCAGTATTAAAATTTATGTATAATATTTACTTTAATTAAAGAAAATCGAATTACAGGAAAATCCGAAATGCATTCTTTGGTAGTAACAATAAATAAATACATTTTGGTAAAATCCAAATTACAAAGTTTATTTTGGCTGTTTAGACTCATGTAGAATTAAATTAAACAAAAGTGCCTGGATCGTAAAAGTTGCAATATGTAAACCAAACCCGAAATCAAAATGTTGCAAGTTGACAAGAAATCAAACATGTGCATTTGAATCCCAGGAGTGCGCAGAGAAAAGGAAAATCAATTATCACCACTTCACTATCACCTGTTCTGCTTTTTTTTATTAAAAAACAAATCTCACTATATTTCGCAACTTTTTCACCTGTACGTATTGTAGTAGTTAGTCAGAAAATGTACTTGATGAAAAATCCCTGACACGATTTCCCATGAAAGGATACTCGAAATAAAGGCGACAGGTCGATTCATTCCAAATATGGTACTAAGAGTTAGTTGATGATTGAGGTCAACCGCAATAAATCATAAATCAATGTAAAAAACGTCCTAAATATGAATAAGGTTGCTACCTTTGTGCAAGTTGTATAAACGTGCAAATAAACAAAAATTGAATTGGTGGTAATGGAAAAACAGGGAGGAAATTCAAATTGTCAAAATAGTGACTGTTACCTGTTTCCCTTTTCTTTTCAGAAAATAGTAAGGCCTTTTTAAAACAGTAACAAATAATTTTGCAGAGAGTGTACCTATTATACCTTAAGTCAGAGAAGTAAGGGATAATATCAGAAAATTATTAAATATCTAAATCAATTTTAACATAATTTAATTAAATAATTCACATAATTCTGATTTTCTTACTTAGAATCATGTATCACTTCTCTAGTGACATTTTTATGAGATTTTGCATTATGTTCCAATTTGGAACCCCCGGTACAAAGCTCAGTAGCACTTAAAAAACATAATCCAATGCTGTACTGTAATTTTCGAGATAATGATCCCCATGAAGACGAGGTCAAACAACAAGAATATCCTTCAATGACTTTTCTGCGACAACAGCCGTAGGTCTTCCTTTCTCGCACACTTTCATTAATTTCAAGATTTCGCGATTTTAATTTTGAGCACGTACATGTATAGGTTTAAAAATATTTTCCAACATACATATTATTCCTTTATTATGCAAATGAAACAGACAATATACTTTGTATTTAGATTTCGTGTTTTGTTTGCTTGTCCGAATGAAAGTCTACAGATATAATCTATGTTATGGCATCCGAATTACAGATTCGCAGATAACTTTGACGTATAAAGGAATGTATCATAAAAAGTGACTTATTTTAAAATATTATCGCTCTATTCTAGCTCTATTCTAGAACGGACAGTGATTATTTGTGATTTTACTGAAAAGATATTTATCTACGATCGTGACAAAAGTATAAAAAGTGTTTTTTTACAAGAGATAAAAGTTTCTGTTCCTTCATTGCACGACTTCATTTAAAATGTCCATAAAAAAGAATATCAACATTTTTTTATATTCGAAGTGGATCACTGGCGGGAATACTTAATGAAATAATATAGGAAATAAAATCCGTAAAGTGTTCTAGAAATAGATTTTTTTTTATTTCGTCATTAATATCTGTATAAATATTTTTACTAAATATAGGTACTTAAATGCTCAAAAATATAACCAGTAATATGGTGTTATGCAAAACAAACTTTTTAGTCTTGAAAAAAATCGGAATATTTAGTTAATAATAATTTAGATGTTTAATAATGACAATAATTGCAAAAGCGGTTTAAAAAATATGGTTTAATAATTAGTCATTGCGATTTACTTCTATAATAAGATGTGATACAATAGCGTACATTATCTGTAAAAATTAAAATACAAACAAATATATTTTTAAACGAAAAAAAAATAGAATAAAAAGGTCCCAATCTAGAACCATTATCATAGATTTGCATATTGAAAGACTACTATTTTGAGAGTATTTCAAAGAAGAAAAACGCCACTCTTTTTTAAAAATCACTTTTTTGGTTTAAAAATAAGGAAAGAAACTCAAAAAACTAAAAATGTATTATTTATACAATTTTGTGATAATACTACATCTCAAAACAAACAAAATGAAAAAAATATATACTTACATCTTTAGTTTTTGCCGAATTACAGATATTTAAAAAAATTTACCCAAAATGTTCAAATGCTTATGAGGGGTTTAAATAAAAATTTTAAAAAAAATCATGAAAGCTACTCTAAATGGGTACTAAATAATACAAAAAATGAGGAAAATAAATTAAAAATGGTCGTTTCACGACTTACAAATATAGAGAGATCCAGAATGACTAAAGTGTTTGGAGATCGCAGCCTGTGCCTGTCTCTGTCAATATTACAGATTTTTATATGCTAAAGGTGGTGTTAGAAACAGGCTGCGTTCCCCAAACCCTTCAATCATTTTGGATCTCTCTATACAATTTTGTAAAAAAAATCGGAAGTGCAGTTCGAAAATACCACTGTAAAACCTAACCTTGTGCAAGGCAAAGTCTGCAGCATGAACTCTTCTGCCGCTATTGTTATTATTCATTAATAAAATTAATTTGTGGTTTTAATTAGTAACATAATTTAACATATCTCATGTTACAACAACTATTCAAAATTTGGTCCACGGACGTGTAAACACATTTGGGCCCATCTTACCCTGTTTGTCTGCGAACTAACAAAAATATTGTCTTGCTTCACCATAAAACAGGTATTGTCTTGCTTCACCATAAATTAAAACGATCTCCATCAACTTCGAGTTGCTATACAGGTAAGGCATTTTTGACATTTTAAAAACGAATGTAAACACTATTCGGAATCACCTGAGATCAACAACTTCAATAATTTTAATAATAATAATTTTAATAACTATATGGATTTACATTTTTTTACGATATTGCCTCCATTTTTTATGACGCATGTATTCCCAATTTTTTTCGGATAAGTTGTGAATACCCTGTATACTTATTAAAAATTTAGGTATAAAATTTGTATTTCCCAACGAATTTTCGAATAACTTCCGTAATAGAGATCCGGCTTCGAGGCAGCTTGAATCACTTAAAATTCCCAAATTATGAGCGAGTAAACTGGAACAGTCGAGTTAATTGAGTTGAATTCTAATTATCATACTTTTTTGGGGCCCATGTCTCTGAATCCAGTCCTGCGTACCAGATCAGGACGAAAATTAAAATTTATAGACTACCTAACAGATCAGTCTGGCATAATTACAGGCACAACGTGCCCAATTAAAATAACTCGATACTGGCTGGGTGCAAAGCTTTGGGTAAGAACGGGGAGTATTGCTAATGATACCTCTGCGGATCATAGTAATAAAGCATGATTGCGTGTGCGATCGCGTAAGCTCTGGATTAATATCGTGTTTCAGTTGTTTCTCCTCGTAAGGACAATATTTATGCGCCGTAATTATAAATCAATCCAGGTGAACGAGGATCGGAGATTTCTACGACGGAAAAAAAGATGAAGATTCATTCTACAGCGATAAAAACGTTTCTTTGTCGTATTTCATTTAATTTAATATATTTTTTAAATCTTGAATAGTACAGAAAATATTCCCCTCTAACTTTAGAAATTTATTAAAGACAATTGAAATTTAGCTATACAGTGTATGTGTGTCCAAGATAAGGATGGGATAGCATTAGGATCTAGGAAACGGTAAGAGATACGGGGTGGCTCAAATTAGAAGAAAGTTGTGTTTTTTCATACCTAACAATATGCCGCTTAGGAAGTTTTAAAATCCCGGATAGTTCCGGAGATATCGGGAAATACCTGAAATTTTGCAAAATCGTTTTATTTTTTTTCTGGCTTTATTTGAAAACCAATTTTAAAATAAATTGCATATTTACGTTGCCACTTTTTTCGCTCCATACAATGGCGTTAACGTTTTTGCAATCCGACGTTTTGTCTTCGAGAGGCCATCACTAGGTTAATTTTTTTAAATACGTCGCTGGTATTTTTATGACAAAAGCCAGTCATTTTTAATTCTGAATTAGATGATATTACTATTGTAAAAAAGGTTTTTAGCTTGTTTTAGCTATCAGTCAAAATTTTTCCTGAGTACGGCTCTGAACGCTTTCAAAACAGCACAAAATATCCAACATTTTTTTTACTACTATTATTAATACTAATTAGAAATAATAAAACATTTAATAAATTCGGATTATTTTTTTATTAGGTACCTACCTACAACTTTCTTAAATTATTGATTAACAAAAATTGTTGGATATTTTGTGCTGTATTGACTTTTATACTGTTGTGAATTTCTCCAATAGATATTTTGAAAGCGTTCAGAGCCGTACTCAGGAAAAATTTTAAATGATAGCTAAAACAAGTTAAAAACCTTTTTTACAATACAATATTACACGATTACAATAGTAATATCATCTAATTCAGAATTAAAAGTGACTAGATTTTGTCATAAAAATAGCAGCGCCGTATTTAAAAAAATTAACCTGATTATGGCCCCTCGAAGGCGAAACGTCGGATTGCAAAAATGTTGACGCCACTGGATAGAGCGAAAAAATGGCGATGTAAATATGTAATTTACTTTAAAATTCGTTTTAAAATAAAGCCAGAAAAGAAATAAAACGATTTTGCAAAATTTCTCGAATATTTTCGGAACTAGGTACCCGGAATTTAAAAACTTTCTAATCTTCTATTGTTGTGTTTCCTAGATCCTAATGCTATCTCATCCTTATCTTGGACACACTGTATACCCAAAAAAATAAATTTTAATATATTTTGAGTGTTTGCTATAAATGTGTTATAAATATTCTCGTAATTTTATTGCAATTAAAAATTAGAGATTAACTGAAATGACAGAAATTTTATTTTTTCACCTGTAGCAAAATATTCAAAAAATAAGAATATATAATATAAAAAAACGAAAACTATGTCACAAATAAATAACTTTAAACAATATTCTATACCAATATTTTTTTTAACTACGATGGACATTATAATATCGTTTTTATATTTATCTGAAAAGTATATTCGTATAAAGTATTTTTGAAAAATTTGACTAAAATTAATACTGATATGCTCGTACAAGTAACTTGAAAAGATACATATTAAAATAGTATACCTAATTCTAACACAAATTGTAGTATATCATATTTCTTTTCATCTTTTTTAGACTGAAAAATTTTAATTAATGCCACGTCCTTTAATGTAACACTATACATCCTTTGTTTGCGGACGAGTGTTTGTTTAAAAAAATTACAAGGCCGCCGTGCTTGGAATGAAGGGCCGCCTACGTGAAGTTTTTACAAATTAATGTCGAGAAATTGAAAGCGTTGACTTTTGTGACGCAATTTCGCCATATGTCGATGGACATATTTATTAATCAAAGGCTTTGCTTACTGTAATTTTTTCTTATAGTTGATAAATATATTTACAGTTTGTTGCTACTTGGTCTAAATATCCATAGGAACTCAGAGTAAAATTGTGCGTTAAATTTTTTATACAGGGTGTTAAAAAAGAGTGTAAAATATTTCAGGAGGTAATATTATGAACCAAAATAATCAGAAAAGTCTTAATAAACATGGGTCCGCAAAGTAACGGTTGCGGAGATATGGACCACTATTCGTTTTTCAAACATTTTATTTTATTAAAAATAAACCGACAAAGGAAGCTTTTAACAAACAAAAAACAAAGTTACAGAAGATGTTCAAAGTGCCCTCCGTCCATTTCCAAGCAGGCACGACATCTTTGTCTCAACAATATTCGAACTCTTTCGAAAACACCCTCCTTGGTTTGGATTTCTTGACACTTTTGATTAATCCGTAACTGCAGCTCTTCCAGGCTATTTATAGGGATACCATACACTAATGTCTTCAAATATCCCCAAACAAAGAAATCTAGAGGGTTCAGATCAGGCGATCTTGGAGGCCATAAAACAGGTCCGGCCCCTCCTACCCATCTATGTGGAAAAGTTTGGTGTAAATGCTCTCTAACGTTGCCTCTGATTCAAAGGAATGTCTTCCAAAAACTCATACAGTGTGTTCTGCAGAAAGTTGAGGTAAGCAGCGCCTGTTAATCGGTTTATTAAAACAACAGGACCTAGAAACCTGTCATCTACAATACCCATCCAAATGTTTAATGAAAAACGTACCTGATGTCCAGATTCTATTAGAGCATGAGGATTTTCGTCGGCCCAAATATGCGTATTGTGAAAATTAAACGCTTCTTTTCTTGTGAACCCGGCCTCATCAGTAAAAAAATGTTTGCAAGAAAACGAGGGTCTTCAGTATCATGACGTAGAAACCAGCGGCAAAAAACCAAACGTGCTTGATGATCATTTATTGGATTTAAGGCCTGTACTCGTTGCACATGGTATGGATAAAGCAGTTGCCCGTGAAGGATTCTCCAAACAAGAGGACCACTAATTCCTACCTCGGCTGATATTCTCCGCACACTCGTACCTGGATTCTGCTCTACCAGTGCTAGAATTTCTTCTTCTGCTCTAGGAGTGGATACCAACCTTGGTCTTCCGGATAAAGGGCACTGTTTGCTCAAGGAACCGGTATCACGCAATCTTTGGTGAATTCTTCCAAACATGCGTTGTGAAGGAATCTGGCGATTTGGATAAGCGTCAACATAAAGACGTCGCGCTTCGGTGGCGTTCCCATTAGCACGACCATACATGAAATGTATGTCTGTTAATTCTGCGTTAGAGTAACCAGCCATAGCGAAAGAAAACTTGTGCACTGAGAACAACTGTCAAATACGTACTGTTTATTTCACTAAACATCGACCAACTATTATAAGAAAATACACAACGTTTTTGCAAAATAAAAAAAGGGGCTGAAAAACATAAAACATTCCATATCTCCGCAACCGTTACTTTGCGGACCCATGTTTATTGACACTTTTCTGCTTATTTTGGTTCATACTATTACCTCCTTAAATATTTTACACTCTTTTTTTAACACCCTGTATTTATCTACACAAAAGCATTTTCTTCAAAGCTGGTTAAAAATAAAACGTAATACGTTTACGCCTTCATTCGGGACCAAATTCACCAAATGTGGTTTTCATCAAATATACAGCACAGTTTATTTTTTGTAAAAATTAAGTTTAAGGATGACTATGTGTTAATTTTATTTATCAACTTTTAACGCGTGTCATACACAAATATTCCATCACATCTAATTTTACTTCACCACATCATGCAGTCAAAAATTAACTGAAGTAAACATTCGATCGTTGTCTTCCAAACAAGATATAACAGGCGGGCCATTTCGGTTGTGTATTGTATGCTAGATTTTTGTTTCAACGCTGCTGAATAGTATGCCGATTGAAAATAAAGTTAATAAAAAGCTGTAAAAACATGAGAAAAAATGATTCTTTCTAGGAAAGTGGTGACTGTTTCTAGAATGATAGGATAATTATTTCTAGGATGATATGATAGGATGATAGAATAATAGGATATGAGGTTAGCATAGGAGAATATAAGGATAGGATTGTAGAATGGTGGGACAGGATGATTCTGCGATAGGAGGATTCTAGGATGATAGGAAAGGAAGTAATGATTCTTTCCAGTATGATTCTTTCTAGGGACGAAAATCTGAGACCACAGTTAAATTGCTTGTAAAAAACTGCTGTGACAATGTTAAAGACATCAAATCCGTAAATTACAAAAGTTATGGTCTCATTTTTCGAAATTTCTCGCAAGCGCTGTTAAGTAAAATGTTTCTAATTAGTCCTAATTACATCTTTTTACTTAGAGGCTATTTTATGTTCCTAATGTGCTGTGCTAGACTGAAAGGATTTATTGATCTACTGATACGCAGAATATTTATATGATACGCTAGGTTTTTATTTACTGTTTAAAGAATTTTCGGTTGTTCTGAAAAGAAAAAAAATTGAAGAGCATTGTTCATAATCTCAAGTTGATAAACATAAAATATTTAGATTTTGGAACGAATCCATTGAAGATGAATTTTTCGAGAGAAAACGTCTGAATTTGGTTCGGGCTGAGGCACTACAGTATTGGGGGTTATGAGGGCTTGCAAAAAATGTACTAAAATGTCTAAGGTCGTATTTAAAAAAAATGAAGTTGATGATGGTCCTGGAGAGATGAAACGTTACGTATAAAAATTGATTATGCCATTCGATATAGAGCAAAAAGCGGTCATGAGAAAGTGTTCTTCTTTTGTCAATGTCATCTTAAACAAGGCTGAAATGAAACAAAAGCATATTTTCAGAATTTCCATTTATTCAATTATTTCGAAAATTAAATTAATCATGCTAGCCTTGATTTTTTAGAGCCATAATGTTGGTCCCTTGATTATTCAACTTTTACCCCATTTAAGCTACTTCGTATCTCTTACCATTTTTGAGTTTCCTGTAGTGAGCAGCGAATTTGTAACAGCCTGTATGTAATGTCATTTAAGGTATTTTAAACAAGAACCTCATTATAGTAATAGTAAAAAAATGTGCGGGACTTATTCGGAATATATGATTTTAAAATCATTACAATAATAGTATTAAAACAATTCTCCGTTATTGCAACGGAACGATTTAAAAAGGGCGTCGTGCCACAAAGTCACGTAACAATGAGAAAGTCGGAAGCTACTTTTGCTGCAGTTGAAGCATCTCTTGCACTTGACATTTCGAATGTCTCTGTGTTTAGCCTGATATATACTGTTATAAAGAATACAGTGTTTCGCATTCAAAGCGTTTTTATAGTGTCGAAATAATCGTAATTAATGCAGTTTATGTCAGTATAATGTATGTTCTAAAATTCTGCCCACTCTTGAACGGGGATTACATAAGAAGTTACTAGAGTTGTTTAAAAAGTGGAATTCTGAATACAGATTTTGCAAAAAACTTATTTGCATAGTTTCAAAATTTCTCTCAAAGATGAAGCAATTGTTCGTTAATAAAATGAATATCTTAATTCCTACGCTTTAGTGGATAAATTATGCCGTTTGTGGCACTTTAAACAATGTTAATTGAGTTTTAAACTATACTTGTTAAATTGAGAAATATAAAAAAAATTAAAAATTTGTTTTTAATATGTTAAGTGATCAACGTTACATTTTTTAAAATGGAAACCATAGTTAGTCAAGTTAATCAAAGTATATAAACTTTACAGAAATGTACAGTTTGTAAAACCCTCAAAAAATAAAAAGTTGTAGCCGTCCCTACTTTATCAAATTTATTATAAAAACGAACTTGCGTATAAAAAATAATCTATAATCTTAATCAGTTAATTAAGATAAATGTCTGAAGATGAGAAAAACTTAGCGATTTACTAACAATAACAATACTAATTATTTTGGTTACACTGTATATTTTAAATTTATTCATACATTAATGGCTTCAGTCTATTGTTAATCATTAACAGGAAATCTTAATTACAAAGAATGATCATAATCTTTCCGTTGTCATTGAAAAGATACTTAAAAAAACACAATTTATTAACAAAAAAATAATAGATAATCAGATTTAGGATGTATTTATAATACTTTAATATAAATATTTAGCAATACCAAAAGAATTTTAATTCCAAATTTGAAACAGGAAGATAAATATTTCAAATAAATCTGAACCTTTGCTGCTATTTCTGCCAATGGGTTTCTAGCATCAGACGTAAATACATTTATAATAATTTCATTCATTTAACTGCTTCTTAGAAAAGAAACCGCATTAAAGCCAGCTTCATTAAGGCAGTTTATTTATAAATTTTTACGTAAGCGGGACTCCTCATTTGCCGACTGTGATATAATCTTTATTTCTTTTATATTCGTGTCTGGGCAATCTCTCTTTTTACCGACTTCTGAATAAAGGCCAAATTACACTACAACACTAATTCGTCGGTTGAAACACAATAATAATTCGGTGAAGTAGCGGAATTTCTTATCAGATCTGGTACAACTGATTATTTTGAGGTTATAGCGATTTAAATTATAGCCATTTTATAGCTCATTAAATCACTTGCACAGCATTACATAATTAAAGAAAATCATATTTAAGGACAGCTTTATATATGCTATAATTAAAAAAATTAAGAGGTTAGTTCTTAGAAATTATTTTCATTCTCTCGTTTGCACAAAAAAATAATGCAGTATGCATTCATATGATTAAAAAAAGATAATTATTTAACAAGTAGGTGCCTACATAAATTGTTTTTTTTCCACTAATGGGAATGGAATTTTGTTAGAAATGAGTGTGAAAAAATATTTTATTATTATAAAAAGGTACATAATAGGTTTTACTTTAAGTAAATTTTTTACAGTTGGCCAAAGTAACATTTTACATAATGTACACCATATCTAAAGTATTGTACTTACTGTAACAGGAAAAAACATATTTTCACAAAAATATTAATCAGCAAACAACAATAAAGTTTTTGTTAACATTTCTAGTATTAGCTTCGGTCTCCTGCACATGTAGATCCACCTTTATTATATCAAGGAAACTGTTTAGCCTCAGGTTAAGGATTTAATCGAAAACCCTTAACGAGAGAAAGTTTGATGTTGGGTGAAGTTTATCGCTGATATATGATTGTAAATACGTGTCATACTTTCATTGTACGTGCGAATGTTTTTACGCAAAGTAAAAGTACTTATAAATTAGGTTATATTTATTATCTTAATGAAGTTCCGCCCAGTAATAAACTTGGTTGGAATTTACGCTAATAAAATAAAAATAGTTGTAAACAAGAAATTAATTTATTTTGAAAATATTGATTTTGAAGAACTTATATGTATATAATTATGTAAAAGTATTAGTTACAATTATAACAAGTTATAACAACAACATTTGAGCCTACAAATTAATTAGTTCAAATACATATTTTTTAAAAAGGACCACTTGAAAGAGGAATCGTTAAAATGCAGAAATCTATTAATTGATTTATCATGGATGAAAGTCCTGCTGATATTTGTCACATATAGTTAGGAACAAGAATAGGAGTTAATTCTTTTGAAGGAATATTGGATACCATGTGAATTAATCAAAATGCGTCCTGAGCACGTGCATAATTCGAAAAAGAACTTCGTCTGCAGATCTTACTTTAACAATTTGCACTCATCAATCTCTTATTGAATTAATTTAAATTTCAGCGCCTTACCTCACACGATTGCTAGATTCAATTATTTTCCCTTTTGCATGTAATAAATCATCCACAAAGAGGATGCATATCATGCTAATTTAATTTGTTTGTCATTACGGATGATTGGCAGCAGTGGCGTACCCATAACTGAAGCTAAAATTAAATTGCATTAAGACACCTTCGCCCATTCAACAGTGCATTTGCTTTTGGAATTCAAACCAATATGAATAAAATTGAAGCAATTAATTGAATTGAAAATTCGCAGAATAATTAAATATTGAGTGCTACGCATGCAATTTTAACTATAGTGTTTGTTTTTTAATATATCCACGTTCTTATTTTGTATATAAGTTCTAAAAACAAAATATAAGTGAAATAATGAACAGTGATTTTCTAGAAAACAAAAAACAATATAATCATTTATAGTAGATAAGATTCTTTTAATTTCACAGTTTCTTGGTTTTGCTCAAGAGCAAACCTTCTGCTGGCATGGGTACAGTATCATTTCTGTAAGATTATTATAATTAGTGCAAAAACCATCCTACCTACATGCTTCATTTGGTCCGACACTGCCTTTCGAGCATTTTTACAGACAGAGCTTAACTCTCCTACCATTTAGCTTTTTTACCGAGAAAAGCAATGACTATAGTTTCTTAAGACTAGTACTGTTATTTACTTTTCTTGCTTCTTGCCTCACTCAAGTAGATATAAAGAAAACATTAGTGGAGTATCATGAGAAATATCAATAGCCAATTTTGTTCTCTGCGCGACTTGATTGCGTTTAATAATGCGTCTAATACTGTAACTGTTATTATTACAACCGCGTGCTATGCTATATCTCAGTTATAGGATTTAAGGATACAGAGGTGAAACTTTTAAACAAGGTTAATGTAGTATTACACCAGGATGATTTCGGAGTAACATTTAAATTCTAAAAACTAAATTTAAATATGCAAATAAAATGATTTTTGTTAGACGAATACTCTATACCAATTTTCCTTCATAATATTTTTTTCTGGATTCCCACAAGCTTGAATTATTCGCAGATATTTGATTTTGTTTATATAATTTTTTCAGTTTTACCCTTTTTTGGCGTTTCCAATGAGATTTTTTATAGTAAAAAATCAACAACGTTTTAAGGAAAGAGTAATTTCCATAAGTAAACTCTATATAAATTGTTATACATGGTGTTTTTTAAATTAATTGGTTCTGACCCGACATGAACTCAATAACGTTAGCAAAATTTTAAAATAACATTTTTTTCATCATATCGAAAATAACGGAAGAGCTATTTGAAATAGTTCAGCTACATCCTTCTGACGAAATGTCATACTAACAACTGAAATTTCAGCAAAAATATTAGGAATTCTTTGTTTCCTTTTTATTATACTCCGGTCACGTAGATTCAATTCAGAGGTATTATTTTAAAATTTCTCTACAAAAGGAAAGTTCTCTAAACAATTTTAGCTATTATTATATATTTTCAGCTCTGAGGGTCTAGTAGGCCTATGGTTTGGTTTATAATTTTCCTCCATTCTCTTCGTTAGTAATTTTCCGTTTCCTCCAAGTTAATGTTTACCTTTTCGATATACCACACCACCTCATCCTTTCATATAATTTTCTGCCTTCCATGTCTTTTTTATCCTCCATTGCCTTCTTGCATTAATTAATTAATTAATTAATTAATTAATTAATTAATTAATGAGATTGTTTAATTAATTAATTAAAATAATTAATTAATTAATTAATTCATTCATTCATTCATTCATTCATTCATTCATTCATTCATTCATTCATTCATTCATTCATTCATTCATTCATTCATTCGTTCATTCATTCATTCATTCATCATTCACTCACTCACTCATTCATTCATTCATTCTATGTGGAATTCTGTATCTTAACATTCTCATTATATGACCCATCCAAATCTTTGTCTTTACTACACCTATGATATCAGGTTCATCAAATAGGGATAGGTACTACCTCGTTGTTTGTTCTCCTTTTTCATTTGTCCCCTACTATTTTCCCTCCGAATATATTTCTCAATATTTTTCTTTTCATACCATTAACCTATTTTTCTCTGGTATTGTCCAAACAACATATCCGAAAATAAGTATTGACTTTGCAATGATTTTATAGATTTGAATTTGGAGACCTTTTGATATCATATCTCTTAATATATATATAAGGTATTCAACACAACAATTTCCATTAAGCTGTCTGCTAGTTCTTCTTGTAAATTTGGTTTCCTGTTTCTAAGTATGAGAACTCTTCTATTGTTATTCTAAGTTCTTGGTTTCTTACAAGCTGGCAGATATACTTCGTCTTATTTTGAATGATTACTAGTCCCATATTACCTGCTATTTTACTAACTTCCTCAATGTTTCTGTTAACTCTTTATTACTTTTTACTTTTCGTTAAAATTACAATATTATGTGTCAATAAGAGCAGTGGTGTTGTTTGTTATACCTATATCAAGCCAGATCTATGTATTCCCTCTCTGCGCATTTCCTTTAGTACAGGTATAACATTGAACAATTACTACTATGAATCTTTATGAAAGCCTTCCATTTATTTTTACCATATTAATATGTTAGAGATTACACTTTTTCCTCTTAGGACTTTGTATCTCTCTTCGCAACATCCAAAATTTTGGCGATCCCTTCTATCTTCTTTGTTAAAATGATTGCTATGCTCCTTTAGGTTTTCATAGTATGTTTTCTTGTCTCTATATATTTTGCATATTTTGTGTATATATCTGAAAGTTGTTCACACCACATTTACTTATTTCTACAGTAATGCCATCCTCATCCGGACTCCTTTTTCAATTTTTCAAATTTTTTTAGTTGCCTTATTTTTATAATTTTCTTATAATTAATCTTATTGATTACATTTTTCAAATCTAAATGCTGACTAACCAATGAATGGAGTTTGTTATATTTATGTTTCTTAAAAAAAACGAGCTCATGCGTCACTTTATATAGTTTTCAACGTTAATACGTGACTTACCTGAAGAACCTGGCCCTCGTTGGCGTTAATAGCATTCAATAAAAACTGAAAAAAATTTCGAACAAAGATATATTTGTCTTAGTCAAAATAAAGAAGACTGACTCATATTTGTGTGGTTACTGAATCCATCAACCAATCTAAAAATTGAAAACATCAGGTCAAATACCTCCGTCTTGCACCTACTGGCTTATTTAAAAATAGGAATGATGTAAACGAATACAAGTAATGGTCGTAAAATAAATCACAGTTATTGGGTGGACCAAGGAGTGGCGTGAAATTTATGAATTCTGTAGAATTTTTTGAGGTGGTTGTTAGATATCGTTAAAAAAATGGCAGCCGAAATTTATGTGAAAATTAAATAGGTCATATTTTGATAATGAAACGTGGAATCCACACCGTTTTTATGGAGAATGTCTTATGTGCTCACAAAGAGAACTTTCATGATGAAAAAATTTCTAATGGAATTTGAGAAATAAAAAATTAAGATAGGGGTTGCCAACCCTGAGATCTGGAAAAGAGTTGCGCCTATTTGTATATAATATACATATTTTATTCACAATCAGCTTTTCATTTCATTTTTCATTTTTGACAAAAATAAATTTTCTTTGTATTTATACCTTTTTGTAAGTTTATTTTTAAACATTGTTTTGTATATCTAGGTAGCTGGTATTGAATAACTTGTTTGTTTAATAGCTTCAAAATAGAGTTTAAAAAAATAATTTTAATTTGGGACTAACATTCTACATTCATAATATAACTTGATGAAAAGGAAATCTTTAGAAAGATACAAAAAACAGCTGTTTGTATCTAGGTATCTGTTTATTACGAAAAAAATATTTTACAAATATATGTGCAATCCTTTTCGAGATTCCATTGCAATTGCAGTTTCATTTATTATGTTAATATCAGTATCAGGTCAAAACATTTTCTTAAGTCCATTTATGATTGTAAAATATATATCCACAATGCAAATTCTGAAATATTTAGCTAACCGAATGTTAGATTCTATATCTAAAAAACAACTTAACTACGTCCCTGACGGCCTGAAAAATGTCACTGGCTATTTTTAAATGTTGCGTTACTAGAAATGCGGTTTTATCTATATTTATATATCAGGCTTGTATGGATTTAAGCACCGTATACATCTACCAAAACTGCTTTCTTTAATTTGTATCATGGTCAAAAAACTCTTGACTTGTTCACGACTATCTATGTGATATTCAAAAACCATGTTTCTTTTAAAAGCGCTACAAATAATTGAACAAAAAAATGTAGTTAAGTATATATTATTACTAGTTAGAAAGAAAAAATATTACATTATCATATCAATTAAAATAGTATTTAAATTTCGTTTTCTGAGATAAGCAAAAAGGTTTTGTATCAAATGAATTTAAGTAAAAGCTTTAGTCATTATTTTGTGTCGTCCCATTTCTTTTTTTTTTCTGATAACTTTATACTTATTAATTATTATCTTTAACAATGTAACAAATGCAACAAAAAAAGAACAGTTTCCAAGAATTATAAATACGTTCTAATATGTAAAGGAAGCCACTTGCAAAAACATTCCTTAAAATTTGAAAATATATTAATTAACTTGACGTAATGACAGATATAACATTTACATAAATATCTCTGAAGGTAATTTGTTAACTAAATGTAAAAATTGTGGCTTGGAATTAAAGGTCATAGAATTTCGACGCCACTCACTATTTTGGAATCAATACAGTTATTATTCATTAACTTATGTGTACCTTAAAAATAGTTTTTTAATTTTGGGGGTAAAGAAAGCAGTAGATTGTTTTCTTGTTTGCATGAGGTTTACACATTAAAACCTTAGTAATAGTATTATATCCGTTTTACAACAAAAAGAAGAGAAAAAGAGCATTTTGTACATTTTAACGCATATCACTGTACATATTTTAGTTTGGGTTTAATAAAAAGGCTACAGTATGAAATATTTCAATAAAAACCCTCGGCTTCATATTCAGTAATCTGCAAATCCTTTAGCCTGTGTCGAGCAGTGAAGAATATATTCCCACTTGACCACCTCGGTGGCTTTTTGCCGTTCCGACACTATAAATCTTATTAGGGTAAACTTGATCCCGGCTAATAAACAATCTAGAATTACGTAAGATGAACGTCTGCTGAAACTAATGAGAGCTGTGATTAGAGGCCCGCCGTCATTGTTCCATTGCCGCGCAGAATTCACGCTAGAGCAGGCATGAACACTTCGTCAAAGTCATAATCGTGGCCTTCTTGTGGGTATTTTGTGTCTCGAATAACTATTACAGGTGCGTTGGTTATTTATCAGCCTGGGCCTATTATGTTACAGAAATAGTTATGTAAGGCCGAATCCAAGAAGCTCGACAATCAAACGACTGTTGCAGGCAGGCATGGAAAGACGATTTTGCTCGTTGAATCGAAAAATCCCTAAAAAATATTCAACTTCTAAATCTCTATTTTTTATCAATAAATGTTTTTTCAATTAAAATTTGAACCATTAGATAATATCACAGTTAGTACGATAACTAAATAAGGCAGGTCCTGGTGTACGTTTAGTGTCATTAAGATGTTTATTCATCTAAAGAAATTTTAAAAGTACAATGTCTTTGAAACTAATAAATGCATTAAATGTTTTTCTGCTTTAAGTTATGATGTAGCAATATTAAAATATGTTTGTAAAACGGTTTTGTTGCATTGGATTTCCTGTTAGTGCAAAAGGAATCCTGAAAGTCACATTCACAAAATAAAAGGACATTTACAATTGCCGTACTGGGTATTTTTATTATGTGACCTAATTTTGATGTTCTATGATGTTTGATTGATGTTTGATGATGTTTGTTTATGTGTGTGGCCAATAATGAACAATTTCTATTATTTTCGCAGAAGTTTATATCCAAAAAGCTGAGTAATATATGGTAGGACTTAAATGGAAAAAATGTGGATAATTGTAGACAAAATTTGAGAAAATAAACTTAATATGTAGTAGAAAAACTTGCATTTTTGTATATTCTAATAGAGTGCGTTTAATGGGAGTACGATGATATAAAATTGAGAGATACAAGTCTAATTGTAAGTACTCCAATCGAATAAGTTGGCAAATTGCAAATAAGTAGCAAATTTACGTGTTCTTTCACTTTTTTCACTGCCCACTAAAATCTAGACGACCTATTCGAAAGTTAGTCATTTTATGTTGTAGGCAATTAAATTACCTACAATTTGAGGTATCTGAAGTCATATTTCAATAATTTGTTAACTGTAAGATAAAGGTTGAACGCGGAAAAATCAGTTTTTTTGCGCATTAGTATTGCAACAAGCGATGGATGTTGATGAAATTTATGGGAAAGACGGTCAATCCAAAGACCAACATGTACCAAAGGACGATAGTTACTTGATTTTGTTCGTTTTTTTTTTCAACTAATTTTTTAATTATTAAACGTTAACTTTAGAAGTTAATATAGTAGATATAGGTTCTAATTGATCCAAGGAAACTTATTGAAGAGGAAAAATTTTAAAATTGAAATTAAGTAGCCCTTTACAACTAAGAAAGTAGGACATGCAAAATAGCTTTATAAACAAATTGTTTCAGGGTCAGGCAAAAGCTGCTCGGGAATTCGCTCTTTATGCATTAAATATATCTTATTTTTACGGTAATGAAAAAAAGAGAAATAATTTACGCCTCTTTGTTCCCAAGAAAACTTTAATTTGTCGTATCGGACCTGGATTTTCGAGACAATTAAATAAAAGGTTAAACTTTTATTTTCAGCAAATTTTACATTGATAGTTCATGTAATAAACGCGCTAGCAGCAATAACAGTTACCGTTAATGAACGGCCTGCATGCGGGAGAAGGAGCGCCGGGGCCCGCGCATGCGCGTGAACGTCGCTCTCGGTCGGGCGCGAGACGTTTTACTTGAACGTTTCAAATTCGGTGATTAGTTTGCTTTAATAGTTACAACAATTATGTTCCGTTAAAACATTATGGGTCTTCGAAAAATTACTTTTTTTTATTTTTTTAATATAACTTTTTTATATATTTCAGTAAACAGCATAAAAAGCAGAGCAATTATTCCCTACAATAGCATTAGTTAAAAATGTACCTATTAATAAAATTAATTAAATTTAAAAAACTCTTGCTTCTGTACAGTTTCCCTATTTTTATGTCCTCCCCTTACACGAGGGTCTACAATTGATCAATTTTCAATAAACGAGAGCGCTTGAAGCATGTCTCATTGACTTCCGTATAGTCTGTATAAAAAAGTATGCTAATTACTAAGATAAATACTTACAAAAAAATTATAAGAACTTGAGTACAAAATCTAATACCTGAAAACTTCATCCTCGTCAGCCTAATTATTAACAATTACTAACTATCCTGGATCTGTCCACCGCGTTGCGATAATTTCAACACCAGGGGGCGCCCATTGATTCCGTGCCCCAGCCGACACAAAAATAATTGTGAGAAAGAAGGAATTAAAATCGTAACTTCCAGGCGCTAATTATTTTTCCAGGTGTTCGTATCAGATTATCTGAGATGCCGCGCCGTAAATATCTCTTTTTGCAGCCCCACTTCTGAGAAGCAAACATAGAAGTCGCTCGTTTTTTCGCTAGAATGCTGCGTAGAGGAATACACGCTGTGCACATACACGACAATCCGATATTAATCATCGGTAATGACAAATAATAAAGAACCGCTGCCGACGCAAAAACGGGCAACAACGCCAAACAACATTATTAATTTCATCGGAATACCAGACTGAAATAGAAATGTTAAGTGATATGATATATCCGCGAATTGCGTCCTGTTGGAAGTTGTTCGGGCTGCGAATTGGATGCCCTCGTATAATATGCAGATTTTAAGCAAAGCCCAACTGCTTAAGTAGTGCAATATCGAGGACGAGGTTCAGGTTTAAAGGGGAACCGCTTCTTTTCAAACATTAATTTACATATGCTACTCTTTCTACCTTCCATAAAATGTAAAATATTAACTTAAAAAATATACTGTCATTAAAAAAAACATCTATACATCAGAGTGTCGACAGTACAAGAGACGAATGTTTAGTAACAGAATACCAAAAAATGTTGATTAAAAACAATTAAAAGGAAGAAAAATAACACTACCAATATCTAGAACACGCTGGGACACAGCAACACATGATCTAGCTTGTGGTAAATGTCTTTTTGGATATTATAGCTACCCAAAAGTTAATAACATATTCACATATAATATACAAAATTTAAACATAATATTACTTAAAAAAATACCAGAACACTAGTATAAACAATTAAAACTTGATAACTAACAATCAATAATTGACAACTTAAGATTCATTACAATAACTGGCAACAGTTTAACACTTGAACTGATAGAAATTTCGGGAAGTGTAAGTTCGGAAAACAATAAAAGCAACAGAAAGTGAATCACATTTAAATATTGTTGATAATGGAAAAGAGTTTTAACTGTTACTATAATTTCTTTAATTTTGTTACACTGATTTTGAACTTTGCAACATTCGTTTATACAGAATTTTGAAAACAGTTAAGTCTAGGACTGATGTACAGAGTTTTTGTGATTATTTTAATTTAGAGATGAAAAAATATGTAGATAGATATGCACACAAACTATAGTACTTAAAAATTAACTTTTTTTACATAGACATGTAAAAATGTAAATATATTATATTTTGCATGTTTCTGAAAATTGTCAAGGCATACTGGGTGTCCTAACGTTCTGTGTCACAGATGCTTGGAGTCAAAATAAATTGTTTATTTGAACTTACCTCTTTCCAAAGTTTCGTTATTAAAGTAAGTTTTTCTCTCTCATTTTTTGAAAGCAAAAATAAGACAATGTATTGTGTACCGAAACAACAATGAAAACAAAACTGAATGTTGTTTCAGGAAAATCATTAGAAATAATCACAATTTTCAGTTCACATTTTAATAAAATAAAAAATTACTAGCATTTATTCCAAATTTTACTAACCTGTAAATTATGAATGGTGGTTTCTTATTGAATGCATCTAATTTAATAATAAATAATAAAATTTTATTATCAAATTAATTTTTGATGGTAACT
The DNA here is from genome assembly GCF_000390285.2 of Anoplophora glabripennis. NCBI lineage: Eukaryota > Metazoa > Arthropoda > Insecta > Coleoptera > Cerambycidae > Anoplophora > Anoplophora glabripennis. The sequence goes on along the minus strand of NW_019416350.1, from coordinate 2,636,164 downwards.
AGGTCAGATTTAGAAATAATAGGCTTATGTTTGTGATTAAATAAGAATAATAACTGTAAATAATAAGACGAATGAGGATATTTAGCGGTGTTTTTTTTCATTTCAGTAATATTATTACGTTGGTTACCATATCAAAAATTAACATCTACTCACAACCAAATTTCATTTAAATCAGACAAACCATGCAAAAACTATTTTTTTTTTTACCAAATTTAGCACTATTCAGCTGTTGTTGAATGAAATAACTTTGTATAGAAGCAAATTATACATATTAAATTGTTCAGTTTTTGATAGCTGTATGTACACCTAATATTGAGACACCCAATAATATGACTTAGGAATCTAGTAATATTTTTACTTAAAAATGAGTAACGAAACCATTCTAATTTCCCTTTCTGTCTAATTGACATTATTAAGAAATGCATTAATTTTAATCTTACTATCAAACCATTCACAACATTACTAACTGCGATTAAAAGTATATTTTTAAAATATTGCTTTATAATACATATAATGAACAACTGTGTATATTTAAAATAGGTAGATATATTATTTTATTCCAATTTGTAGCAGCTTCACGTTACTTCTTTTTGCTGTAAATTATTTTTGACATATTGTTAAGCAATTCATAAAATTCAAGTTTTACTTTAAAATCAAATACTATGTTTACTAAAAAAAAAAACACCACAGAAATGAGGCAACTAACTTCATTTTAATGTTGTATAAATGTATCTATTATTACTGGGCACATCTGAAATTTACTATTTGGTTACGTCGTTTTGATAATTTTTTAATTATAAATTAAAATTGTTTAATCTCCTTTGAGTCTAAATATAAGATTCTTATAAAAATTAAATTGCTGTCATCTTATATTAATAATTTATAAGGCAAAATTTTAAACCCTGGATTTAACAGTTACGCACAAAATTGAAAGTATTTTATTCGATATATTCGATATCATATCAATTTGCATCTAAAATTAAACCATTAAAAATAAGGTGAATTTGAAAGTAGGTCATAACTGTCAATATTTACTCGATTTCCTACTTATTTGAAATTTAGACGAACAAATTCTTATTCTTATATAATGTTCTCAACTTTTTACTAATAATTAGGTAGTTTTGTATTTATACATGGTTTAGCAACTAAAAATTTTCGTGATGACCTTCTTACAAAATAAAGTCATTCGAGAACAAGTGCAATTTATTTACCTTATATGAAGTTTTTTTAATGTTATTGGTTAAATATTGCAAGTATACATACAATAAAATTTAATCGAAAGTACTGGGAAGTGTTCGGCCAGCGTAGCCTTCACGAAATTCCTGAACACTGCCCGCTTTAAAATTAGTGACGTGCCCGTCTGCGACCAGTCCAAAAACAAAGAAATCTCCAGACCTAGTTAATCGAATTATCGACATGTTAACCGCTTTTGCGGCACAGGTGTAGACGACATAATTAATACACTAATGCGGAAATAAGTAATTCGACCAATCCGGACGGTTGCACAACGAGTTTTTAAGCAGTCACATTTCGAAAGGTTACTTGCTACATTAATTTCGTGCAGGAGGCGGTCTCATAAAAACTGTGCCACTGTTGGGACAATAAATGGGTCTCAAAGTGCTCCAATAAAGCGCCCCATACACCGCATTCCAAGATGACATTTATTTTTTGCGCTGTTTTACGTTTTAAATTCTGGAACGATGGTGCCAGTTTTAATCCTTGACGAACTAAATTAACTTTTAGCTCTCTGTTTTTAGCACTTTAGTTATAATGTTTTAGTATTTAAAAACAATTTAGTCTGTGAAGGATTAAATTTGACAAATATATATATAAAGAATCAATCAAATGATTGACAGGAAGTTATAATATACCTACGTCAAAGGAATATAGTAGGAATTTTACAAATGTTGCGCTTTTAATATACAGGGTGTAAATACGTAAATAAGTGTGAAAAAATTAATAGGGTGATTCTCTTTGGAAAAATAAGGTGCGTCTTTCATATAAAAACATCACATTTGAACATCCCTTGAGAAGATACAACCGCTTAAAGAGGATAGTTTTAATTTTTGTCTAAAATTCCAAAAAAGTGGCAGTAATTAAATTAAGTAGATTTCTACTATCGAGAAAGCACTCAGTAAACAATTTGTTGATTTTCTCCCTACTGTTGTAAGGGGTAGAAAAAGCCAACCTTAAGATTAGTTTCATACGTAACTTTTTTCTTATTACCACCTTACCATTTAAAAGTTCATTTCGGATAGCCTAATTTTTCTAATTAAAAAAAAGTCTCTTTTAATTTTTTCGTAAAATTAACTATATCTGAGCAAAAAATTACAATTACATGGCATGATTGGCATAGGGTAGAAATTTTATCGAACTCAAATTTATCTAGTAGGTCACGTTGATATTTTTTAAATAAATATTTACTTACCACAATAACATGACGAAACATTTTTGGGACCGCTGACTTGATCAATAGCTAGGCTGGCTTTTTTATAGAAATATACACAAATCGGTGAATAAGAAGATGTGCAGTGACTCCATAAGTTAATCCTTTGTTACTTTATTGATGGGTGACTTAAGTACTTTCGCAAAAAAACAGTAAAAAAGTGTGGATTCAGAACAGTAACTAAATTCCGGTCTGGTTTGCCACTCAAACATTTGTTCATCTGGTTTGTTTGCTTGAAACAATACGTTTTCGTAATGAAAAAAAAAACTAAAATTGAACTGATGATAATTGCACTGGCAATTCTTCTCTTTACTACAAGAAGCAGAACAAAATAATGGACGGTAAATTATCTATAGTCACAACTAGGTATTTTTATTTACCTTTCTTATGCAGGGGACAATTTCAGAAGTTTTACCACTATTCATTATTAGTTTCAATGGTTTTAATTATTAAAAACGTTGTTACCCAAGATTGTACCCAGTATTTATAAATCTAATCACACTTAAAACTACTTAAATCACTTACTTAAATTATTTGAGTTTTGTAAATTACAATAGTTAAGTATTTAACTATATCTTTAAGAAATTAAACTGGTTCTGCAACCACAAAAAAAATTTGGGAACAGTTTAATAAAGTCCACACCTACTTCACTTTTTTATATAAAAATATAGTTGTAGCTATTAGCTAAATATTTTCGTTATGATTATACTGAATATTGTACTGGATGCTCTTAAAACACGTGGCAAGCTAAATTTACTTTTTTGTGAAATATGTATTATTATTTTATTAAGTCGTATATGAACGGAATACTTTTTCAGTATTTCAGGTTTGATGGGTCTGACTTCAATGATGAGAAATATATAACCAATAATGCATGCCATAAGATTAATATGTTACACAAGGGTTTGGAAATAAGTTTTTAAGATATTATAGCATGTTCTACACTGAGAAAACTTTTGTTAATTACACAGTTTTGTTAAATATCTGGTATACAACATATTTCATAAACAATAATCATAATTGTTCTTCAAATAAATGTGAACATCATGTATAATTAGTATCGGAATGTAGCAAATATTATAATATATATTTTTATTAGAAATTATCAATCCTTATATAATGCAAGGTCTGAGCTATTATTGTAATATAACTTTGGCTAAAGATTATATGTCACATGCTTAACCTTATTTCTTATAATTACTGTAATAACGTGCCATATAGTAACCTCACACTAGATAATAGTTATAAACTGGTTTTAGAAACTATTTCATATAACAGTTTAATCCTAAATATTATTTAGACTTATCATACTTGTGCTTTATTATCCCAAAGAAATATTTTATATTCAACGGAACAATATAGGTTAGGTTCGGTTGACACTTTTAAGAGCATCCTTTTATAAAAAATGATATCATCAAATCATCATAGAAAATTCTGTATTTTTACATTTTTCCAGTTTCAGTGGAGGACAATCATAACCAGCAATTGCGTACATTGCACACTTAAATTTTAAATTCCCGCAAAAGCGTTTTAAATCAAAGAATCTTAAATCGTCTATAAAAAATGGCAGGAAACAAGTTCAATATCAATGTAACATCAAATGTAAAAGATATCGATATAATATTCTTAAACTTTCATAGATTTTTTTAAATGAAAGCTTTACTTACTTTAAAAAAGGTTTTTGCTGCTGTACATTTTTAGTTAACAATTCTACAAGTTGTCTAGTTAATGTAAAAGAATTGAGCAAAAGTTCACTTACATCGCACTCATTAATGTGTCTCACCGAATTGTATGAAATTTTCAGTCTTATCAGAATTATAATAGCATCACTATGAAAGCTATATTGACGAATTTTATTAAAATCTGAGTTTCTGTTGCTCCCCTGTTAATTGCTTTTTATTTTATCTTTATCTTCAACTTACAACCCCTTTTGATCTCCATCCTTGATCTTTATCTTTAATCTTTAACCTTTATCTTAAAAGTTTACCTTCAACTTTTACCCTTTTTATCTTTATTTCTTGTCTTTAACATTTACCTTTAACTTTTATGTTTTATCTTTCACATTTATCTTTTTTATCCCTAACTTTAACTTTTATAAAACTGAAACTGATAGGACTATTAGGTTATGTTATTGTACATCACTTACTTAGAATTTAACAATTAATTTGTTAAGGCCGAAAATACTAGATCTTACTATTAACTAAGGGGACCAGTAGTTTCCAAATCCCTTATTCAGGAGTCTTCTGTTTACCAGTTTACTGCACTGTTATCTCTAGTGAAAATTGTGGTATGTGCACTTAATATTTGATATTCACTGTACTTAACACAATTTTTACCTGAAACAAAGGAGACCTGAGACTAATGGTTTTGGAAACATTCAGTTAGATTTATGCAAAAATGTACAAAACATAGTTTTTATAACCGTTGTTATAGCGGAAAATAAATAATCAGTTTTGGTTTAAATATTGTATAAACGTGAAGAATTGTCAAAATGTTCAATACTAAGTGAAAATATACTCAAGTCAGTGGCATTCACTCAGTACATTTAATATGATCACTCAACAGTTATTTACAGTGTAATACATAATTAGAAATACTCAAGTGGTAATTAAGACGTAACGATAGGGCTTAAGTGTTACATAGTTTGCAATAATAAAATTTTATAAGTACACGCGCCCCTTGGGGCCACCCATGTCGTAACCCCCGCGCGCGTCTTCATTACGGCGATCCAGTAGTCGCCTGAAACAAACGAACAAAAGCCTATTTTATGAATGGACAAGGCATCCTTAGCCACGACATCAAGGCGCCGATATGAAACAAATAAAGGACTACCGAAAGACATCCCAGGCAACTAGATAGCTTGTGAAAAAGACCATTACCGATTCAGATTACTGCACCAACTTGACCGTGAAGTTAACTAACCATCCTCTATTGACAAAACAGCTTCTTTGTTTGGTATATTTAGATGAGTGGACGAATTCTTGAGAATAACGTTTTTTGTCGTAGCGTCTGTAGTGGCAATCTTGTGGCGTACCGCCGGTGTCTGGGTAAAACCGTGTTGTGGTTAATTACTTGAACGCTCATTGAAATCGCTCTTCATAGTCTGCTAGATTTTATGTCAAAACTGTCCTGTACGTATCAATCAAGTGTGTCTTGCACACCGACAATCCGTATTGCTCCAATCTGAGACGTTTGTGATGCATTTAAAAAAATAAAAATATTTTTATCAAAACCACGTTTTTCTTAAGTTTCGAATGAGAAGATACCAAGGGACCTCTATTATTTGGCAGTAGGTTAAAAAATACATACACAACTGCAAAAAGCACTGGTATACAAATATAACATGCCTTTCCAATTTTTAACTTCAGCCAAGATGTTCATTCTAGTGACGTATGTGATAAAATTATGAAAAAGAATGAACTCGTTCATGAAACGTCCAAAAAACCGAAACATTCTTAAATTTTCGAGATCCAATAGCTCGAAAAGGGATGTTTTATGTCATACAGGTAGAAGCCGTATTGAGAGAATACCACAATTCCGCCATTTTGGCTTCAAAATATGACGATTCTCTAGAATTTATACGTAGAGGTACCTAAATTAATACTTTAGCTGTAGACGGCCATTTTAATTCCAAAATGTAACAATGAATTGCATATTTTCCCAATAAAGGATTTTGAATCAAAATGTGCTTCGATTTCAAATTTGTGAAAATCTCCTTTCTGTGTTGAAATACAACAAAATGAAAAAATGCGCCATCTATAGGAAATATTAAATTTTATTATTCCTATACGATACTGAAATTTGACGCAAGGAAAATTTGAAGTTAAACGTAAAGTCCATTTTTTTGTAGAACACCGAAGTAAGTTTTTTATTCTGAAAAATTTAGATTTTCTGATACAGAAAAGGCACTTTATTAATGAAAAAAAAAGAACCAAAAGTAATTTCACCTATCCTGATATATCGTATTAGTTTATATTAAAATCCTCCTTTAAGTACAGGATGTTTACAAATGTGGTGCAAATATTGGAGCTCTAAATAAATAGAAGTGCTAAAATTCGATTGGCAGAAATCTTATTCGCAAATAGAATACTTTATTATATGTACTTACTGACTTACCACATTGACAAGATGAAAACATTTTTGAAAACGCTGATTTTATCGATAGCATTTCCATAATTTACCATGTCCATTAATTCATTGCTACTGGGCTATTTCAGCGTAACTATTCGCACTTAGTGATAAATGTACCACATATGGCGTGATTTGGTAGAACTGTTACCTACAATGTTCTTTCACAAAAAAAGAAAACAGAGTTAAAAGTAAGAATTAAAAAAATAAGTGACTGCACTTCACCTAAAATTATTAAACTGGCAGTTTGCTACAAAAACAACACAAAAAACGGTACAACGTGTCATTTACAGCCACAACTATTTACCTCTTTTTATGTAGTTCGTAAGTTAGGGACGATACCAGAGGTTCTCAATAAGTTTGGATAATTTTTATGATTATTAGTTTCAAGCACTATTTTGCAGTTTTACGATTTGATTATTGAAAATGCTTGCTATTAACATCGAACATTCCACCTATCATTAAAAAATTCTCTGCAAGGTTGTAAATACCCTATATTTTAGTTAAACCAGGAGAAATTTATATTCGAGAGTTTTGTTGCATCTATCTAGTAAGACAAAAATGGAAATTAGTCGTCTCTAAAAAGTAATTTCAGTAATTCTTTTACTCACGTATTAAAAGTATAACCATCTATTAGAAAAGTTTGTCCATATTACATATTTACATGCCGACATTTGGAACTAATATCTTTTCCTCCAAAAAATTTCATCATAATGTAATGTAAATAGTGATTTTTTTGAGCCAATGGTAACTGGAAAATTAAACACACCAAGAAGCTAAAAATATAAAAGATATTTTCTCTGCCTAGTTTATCGTGTTTGAAATTATTTGAAAATAATGTAATCAAGTATGAAGTAGTGCTACAAAAAATTGAATGTATTTCAATACATTTCTAGATTTCTCAGAAAAAATATACAGTGTGCGGTTTACAAGTTGAATAGGACTTGCTTCGTTGTTGTTAATTCTAGTTCTAATTTGTTATTTCTATTTTTAATAAGAAAAACTACTTTCATTTAGTTTGCAGACTACCGCGGCAGTTGTTGATGCTAGAACAATTTCCGGGCCTGTTGCCAGGTCGTTGGTTTAGGTTTGTTGACGTTTCGATTGTTTCAAAAATTCGAAAACTTTCAGAGTTACTTCTGAGGAATAGAGCGATATGTCTCTCGAAACGTCAAGAAACCTAAACCAACGACGTGGCAACTAACCCTAAATTATTCTACCAAGCTATTTTTATATTATATTAAATTTAAAGTTAAAGGTTAATCCATTTTTTACAATTTCTGTCTGCTTTAAGTAAGATAGTTAAAAACCGCGTCTTCTTATTTATTTATTTAATATATTTAATATTATTTAATATTAAATATTTCTTGAGCTCTCAAACTACTACCCATGGCTTTCCAATATCAAAGCTTTTTATCAAGAATAACTATTTCTCGAAAAGTCAACAATAAAAAAGTTTACAAGAGTGCGGTACGCCATCCGGAGAGACACTATATTTTCTTTCAACAATCCTTTTTGGGTTTCATCAATGCAATATTTCAGGATCTTGATTTTTTATTTCAAACTCAACTAACCTATGAAAACCCTATAAGAAAGCTTTCGATAAAACTGGCTTCATGAAAATATTAATACTTATATCAATAATATCGGACTGCTTTAAGAGCAATACAAGAGCACAAAATAAATTTACAAGGCCTACCTATACAGTGTCCCCTTAAAGTCGTGCACAAATTCATTATTAGGTAAACAAAAGAAATTATTAAAAATTCAGGAAACATGTCGATTTTTGAATTTAATTTACTATTTTTTCAAATAATAATTTAATATACAGGGGGACCTATCTTCGAGTAATGACGTCATCACAATTTTTTTTAAATTGAACATCCCACTTTTTTTCCAATTTTCGAATTGCCCTAACTGAGCTGATTCCAAAAATATACCACAAGTTGCTTCTAATTTTTACAGGGAGGACAACAATACCCAAATTATTTACAAATACTAAATTTATTTACAAATAAATAAACGTACTAAAAATTGAATCAAATCACCAGAAACGCCTAAATTAAATGTTCAAATTGTTGATCATTTACTGCCAAACAATGGGCCAGACGGGAAGTAAATTCTTGCTGTACATTCCCAATGATTTTAGGCGGGATCGCTCGAACTTCTTGCCGAATTCGTTCCTTCAGATCGTTAATACTGTTTGGTTTATTGACGTATATTTTGCTTTTTACATAACCCCAAAGAAAAAAGTCGAACGGTATTAAATCTGGTGATCTGGTGGGCCATTCCTTAGGTCCTCTTCTGCCAATCCACCGATGAGGAAACACGTTATCTAAATAGCGGCGAACAGCGCTGGCATAGTGCGGTGGTGCACCATCTTGCTGAAACCAAATGGTTTCATTGGGCAAATCTGGATCTTCTTCATTTGGAAATAGAACACTCAAGGAAGGAACTAAATGGAACTGAAGAAATTCCAAATATCTTGCACCATCTAAATTTCCTTCAAAGAAATACGGCCCCAAAATTCGATTACCAACAATTCCGGCCCAAACATTGACCTTTTGGGGATGCTGAGTGTGTGCTTCCATCATCCAATGTGCATTGCGATCTGACCAGTAGGTACCGACAATTCTGTTTATTGACGGTGCCATTCAAATAAAAAGACGCCTCGTCGGAGAAAATTATGCGTTTCACAAAATCCGGATCTGCCTGACATTCTTCCATCATCATTTCGCAAAATTCTGTGCGTCTGTCGAAATCATCGTCACATAATTCTTGTACTAAGTGGACTTTGTAGGGATGATACTTGTTTCTGTGAAGAAGTCTACTCAATGTACTTTCACTCATTCCTAAATTATCTGCTACGACTCTCAGACTGGATTGCGGGTTTTCATGAATGGTCAAAAGGGCTTGTAACTGCACTTCTTCATCTACAGTCGGTCGGCCAGATCTGGGCATATCTTTAACATGACCATGATTTCGAAACTTTGCTTCAGTTCGGCTAACCGTGGATCGATTTATTGGTGGACGATTGGGATGAATTTCATTAAACAAAACACAAACTTCCTCATGAGTTCGAATTCTATCACCATATCCGATCATCATAAGAATTTCAATCCGTTCGGTTTCACTTAGAATCATGTTTTTTAATTAATTCAAAAATACTCAATATTTTAAGGAAGAATCATTCAAAATGGATTTACTTGTACAATCTTAACAAACTATTTAAAAATGATTGCCTGCAAGAAATACACGAGCACGTTCTATCAGGCAGATAAAATTAAAAAAGCATCAAAGAAATTATAGCAAAAAATAATGACATTTTAAAATGATATGTGGTGATTTGATTCAATTTTTAGTACGTTTATTTATTTGTAAATAAATTTAGTATTTGTAAATAATTTGGGTATTGTTGTCCTCCCTGTAACAATTAGAAGCAACTTGTGGTATATTTTTGGAATCAGCTCAGTTAGGGCAATCCGAAAATTGGAAAAAAAGTGGGGTGTTCCATTTAAAAAAAATTGTGATGACGTCATTACTCGAACATAGGTCAACCCTGTATATTAAATTATTATTTTAAAAAATGGTAAATTAAATTCAAAAATCGACCTGTTTCGGGAATTTTTAATAATTTCTTTTGTTTACCTAATAATGAATTTGTGCACGACTTTAGGGGGACACTATATTTGTTGTGTAGGTATCCCCATCCTCTTAGAAAAGACTTCGAGCTCTTTAGCAGACCCAGTGTAAAATTATTCAAGCTAGTTCTCCGTACTATGTAGTATGCGCTCATTACGAGCAGCAGTCTCCTCTAAGCTCGTTCGCTCACGGCAGCTTTTGTCTTGCCTGCCTTCTTTATTTCGCTGACTCGGTGTATATCACTTGTCCCGAGACCCTGCATAACGAGGGGCATATGTTGTGGGCTTTTTGCATTCTCGGAAATTCCACAAAGCGGCTAGCGTTAGGTAGCCGTGGCAGTAGGTTCATCAAATTCTTTATTGTAGATTTAGAATTACCATTCAGAAGAAAATGTCTCGTGCATACAGGCCTCCGACAATGCCGCAGAATGTGACAAGGCTATCTTCTTGGCCATTTCGTGCGATGGATGTTGAAATTACAAAATTTTACATGCGCACCTGTATGTCTTGTTAAATTGCCAATTTGGCATCTGCCTTTTATAAATAATAATTCTGAGTTCGAGTCCGTTAATTCTGTTTTGTGGATTCTAATCTCCAATGTTAATCTGTGCAATTACTGATCCATTTTAGAGTCAGCCAGTATTGAAGTAGGTCATGGAACCGCACATCGACTGTGTGTCCTTGAAACTTCCACTTCTTTAGTTCAATGGTGAATACCAATTTAATTATATTGAGAGAAAAATGTAAATGGTCCTCAAAAATAAACATTAATCAGATCACATACTGTGCTATACAGGGTGGTCCACTTTTTTTCGATCAAACTTCAGAAATCAATACATTATCAAAAAATAATGTTAGTTTGCTAAATAAACTATACCCGACAAATGTTTACTTTTTGAGATACAGCACGTTAAAGTTTCCCGAAAAAAAATATATTTTTCGAATTTTTCTGTAGGTGATGAGGTTTCCCGAAAAAAAATATATTTTTCGAATTTTTCTGTAGGTGATGAGGTTTCACCCGTAAGATTTTTATAAATGATTTGGCACTGTACGTGTGATCTTTGGAGAATTTTTAAATTTTTTTACTTTACCAGTGGCGGAGAAAATAGGGGTCCCCATTGTTTTAGTAAAAAAATATTAGTACGCCACTGGCTTTAAATTTAAAAACCAATATTTTTTGGATTCTCCGCTTAATTTGGGACAAAAAATTATCCTTGTAAGTTTTTCGTAACTATTATCATTTTCAAGTAAAATTTATTTACTTATTTCTATACAATAACGTCGACATATTACCATGCGAATTTATTATTTATTATGTTTTACTTGCCTAAACATAATTTGCCTAATTCTAATACAAGTGTACATAAAAATCTGATAAGTCGAGAGTTTCTCAAATCGTAAGACGCCTTCGATATTCTTCAAGATTGTTTGGCGTTGCTATCGCAATTTCCGTAAACGTGCATATCACTTCAATCCCGTACAAGATCTACATCCAGGAGATGCTGAAAAAAGGTTAAGCTTTTGTCGCTGGATTTTAAACCGTTGGCAGTATAACAATGAATTTATTCGAAATATTTTATGGACCGATGAAGCTTGTTTTACAAGAAGAGGCACATTTAATTATCACAACAGTCATATTTGGGCTCATGAAGTGAGACGCCGATCATACCAGCAAGAATTTAGTTCTAATATCTGGTTAGGTGTGATGGGTGGAAATATTTGTGGACCTTATGTATTACCTCCAAGGCTAAATTCAGTATCATTTGCTAATTTTCTGGAAAATAAGTTATTTCAATTACTGGAAGATATTCCCTTAAACCAAAGATATCGCAGTTGGTTCCAAATGGATGGAGCTCCAGCTCACTCTGGCCAAATAGTTCGCAACTGGATGAATGCAAATTATCAGAACCGCTGGATAGGACGTTTGCCATATGAACCGTTGTTTAATGTGGAGGGGCCGGTGCCTTGGCCTCCTAGATCACCAGATCTTAACCCCCTCGACTACTATGTATGGGGTACGTTGAAAGATGATGTTTACTCTGTACCAATTGAAGACAGAAATCAGTTGCAGAGAAGAATAATAGACGCCTGTGATAATCTCAAGCAGAGGCCACATGAAATCATCGCGGGGATAAATTCTTTAATACGAAGATGTCAAATGTGTATTAATGCAGCAGGCGGGCATTTCGAACAACTTCGTTAGATGTTATGCAGCTGTAATTATTTTCAATAGTTTTATTAAATATTGATTATTGAATTGATACAGTAATTATTTTATTGTCGTGCAATTTGTAGGTCTATTGTAATAGTAATACTTAATAAATAAATTTTACTTGAAAATGATAATAGTTACGAAAAACTTACAAGGATATTTTTTTGTCCCAAATTAAACGGAGAATCCAAAAAATATTGTTTTTTAAATTTAAAGCCAGTGGCGTACTAATATTTTTTTTACTAAATCAATGGAGACCCCTATTTTCTCCGTCACTGGTAAAGTAAAAAAAATGAAAAATTTTCCTAAGATCACATGTACAGTGCAAAATCATTTATAAAAATCTTACGGGTGAAACCTCATCACCTGCAGACAAATTCGAAAAATATTTTTTTTTTTCGGGAAACTTTAACGCGCTGTATCTCAAAAAGTAAACAGCTGTCGGGTATAGTTTATTTAGCAAACTAACATTATTTTTTGATAATGTATTGGTTCCTTAAGTTTGATAAAAAAAGTGGACCACCCTGTATATGAAAATGTACGCATGCGTATGAGCAGTGTCACATCATATGATTTTAGGCAAATAACATCCATATTCCCGCTACTTTATTCCTTTTTTCAATTAACTTATACAGTTTATTAATACTTTTATATCAAACTGTGTAACCATTAATACATTATTTTATTAAATGCTGGCATTATATCAAACATAATATCTCGAGAATATGCAAAAAAAATCATTTATTTCATAGGGCCGAAATTTTGATTGGTTGATATAAACATATTCACAATATACAGGGTATTTGTAAATAAGTGCGAAATATTTTAGGGGAGTGGTTGTCAAATTTATTTTGTGTAAACAGTTCATGTAAACGTAAGTCGAAATATACTTCCTTTAGGAGATACAGTGTTTAAATTTTAATATTTTAGCGATGCATCCTACGAAAAAAATTCAAGAGACCAGTTTCATTCACAATTAATGGCGAATTTCTAAAAAAATGTGAAAACGGGAAAAGTCAGACCTTTTTTTTGTTAAAAAATTTGTGGCATTCTCGCACGAACGCCACTAGTGCACCCCAAAAATGCACATTTATCCTTCCAAAGCGTTGTTGGAATTTTGAGTCAATATCTTTAAAACTATTTGAAACATAAATTAAAATAAAAATAAATAAAAAATTTAAATTTAAACACTGAATCTAGGAAACGAAGCATATTTCGACCTACGTTTATATGAACTTTTTTTCACAAAATAACTTCGGCAACCATCCTCTAAACTATTTCGCACTTATTTACAAACACCCTGTATAAAAAAACATTTAAAATATTTCTAATATGGCCTAAAAATGTCTATTTATCTGACTGGAAGTAAAATTCAATTTTTTGTTAAAATCTTAAAACCACATATTTTATTATTGAATGTCTTATTATTTATTACTGGAGTAAATTATAGTTACCTCTACTAAAGAAAATTAGAAAACAATTTCGCTACAAGGAAGGTAGTGATATTTTTCTTACTCAGACTGATTTCTATTCTGATACGTTAATTTTAAATGGTATTGCATGAAAAAACTTATCTCTATATTGCGTATTTAATTCATTTTTAAACAGAAATGTGTACATAGACAATAATAATTGCGAACATTGGAAGTTTAAAGGTGTAGGTAATTGCAGGATTGAGGTAATTGTAATTAATGTAGGATATTTAATTTTTTTTAATAGAATTCTATATTTAAATTTAATACACAGAAATAAAATTTAATTTCCTTTGAATTTTATTATATGAGTATTTATTTTTTATAGTTTGTGAGAAATGTTGTAATTTTTAACAATAACCAATTAAGTATTTTATTAAATACTACTAAAATAACTGCAATTTTACTTTATAATAGTGTTCAGAATATCTAAAAATACTTCCTTCACCTCTAATCATGGCCCAAGAATTTCACTCTACTATCATCTTCCACATTATACAGGGCGTCTGCGAAAGGTTGGGAAATCTCCAAGCTGGAGATACTGGTGCCCAAAATAAGTCGATTGAGTCAAATATGCCTTATGCAAATGTTGCTGGTTTCAAAGATACAGCGTGTTCAACGTTTGAATTTTATTTTGAAATTTCTCAATAATTTTGAAAAATTGACACTATTATGTTTTTTGACATGACAAATAAAATTTTTTAACTAATTTTGGCGTTGTTTGTATAGGGGGTTAGTTATACACTATTCTTGTGATAAATAGGAGATTTTTTTTGCCTTTAGAATTACGGACATTGTGTATCAAAAATATGAGAGAACGTCCTTTGTTTCATGAAAAAGTTACTCATGTTCGTTTTCGATATCTCCCTTGGTTATCGAGATATTTGCATATACAAATTTTAGTCTTTGAAACCAGCAACATTTGCATAAGGCATATTTGGCTCAAAAGATTTATTATGGCCACAATATTCCAGCTTCGAGATTTGCCAACCTTCCGCAGACCTCTTGTATATCAAATATTATAACTGGATGTTTGTTTTTGTTAATTTAATTTAGAAGATACTCTTCTGTGTATAATGAATAATAATCATCAGTATAATTCTTTGTATTGAAATAAAATACTCAGTTATATTACGTCTTGTTATATTTGAAGAATTTTTTTTCCTAACACTAATAATCCCCGGATTAGTACTAATGTGGCGTCGTTACTTTATTGTCAAAAATGGGGCGATAAATGTCGGCACCACAGGCTAATATCGGGGTGATATTTATGAAGCGGGTATGCACGGTATTCGCCCGTATCAGATGAGTCTGGGAAGCACCGCCTGCCGCATCGACCGGGCGACCTTCAAGGGCCTTGAAGCCGGCGTTGCTTTCTTAAGCTTCGCCTTCGACCGTCTCAACTTTTTTTTTAAGGAAGCAGAGCAAAATGTGATTAATTAATAATTGGCAAAAGTAATTAGTCACTTTGGCGGAATAAGGAGATATTGCAATAGGTCGCTTCCATACGTTATAAAAATATAAATTTGTTATAAATTAAGAAAAATAAATGGAATAATTACCTTGTTACCTTTCATGTTTCGTTGGAATCGAACTCGGAGAGTGGATAAATCCAATGTGATAGGGGTAGAATCGTGGTAAAATCAGTAATTTTCTTTAAATTTTGCAATTCTGTAGTTGTTTTGCCTGCAATATTTATTTTTTATATTTGTATTTATATATTTATTCATCCCTTCAGATTTTACAAGAAAAAGATATAGGACAAGTCAATATAACAAACAGATAAGTATATAAAAGTATATATGATATGATATATACACGTCAATGACATTAACAATTGATTAGACTCATACAGATACATGCACAATAAGATTTAAAATTTCCTATCTAAAAATTCTGCAACATTATAAAAACATTCATTTGAAAAAAATTGTCTAACTTTTCGTTTAAAACCATTTGGATCATTCTCCAGTCTCACACACTCGTGCAGTCGATTCAAAAATTTAATCCCTATATAAACTGGGCTCTTTTCAAAAAAACTAGTTGCAATTTCTGCAATAATTCTGAAAGTTATATAATAAATATATATAAATAGAATAGAATGTAAGAATACCATGTTTTTTTAAAATGTTCTCTACAGGTTTCTCTGTATTTTAAATTAAAAGTTAGCCGTATAATTATTTTTTGAGAAATGAAAACTTTGGACTACCCCACAAAATAATATTATAAGAAATGTGAGGGTAAACAATGGCATAGTAGACATTAATTAATTGACCTGTAGTAAAGATATTCTTCAGTTTTAATATAGCATAATAGCTGCTATTTAATTTTTTGCAAACATGATTTATGTTTGTATTCCAACTTATATTGCTGTCCACAAACAAACCTAAGAATTTTGTAACTTTTGAAAAATAAATGTCAACATTATTAACTAGGATCTTACTACAATCAGGAATTACAGACCAATTGCCAAAATACATACAAGTGGTTTTAGCAGCATTTACAATCAGCGAATTTCTACCGCACCATGTGGTAAATTCTCTAGAGAGAATATTCATTTTCCTAATAAGAAGATCTTTCAGAGACTCAGCATCTGTTGTCAAAGTGCTACAAATTAATTATTGAAGTTTATCTTGGAATTATATGTATATAACTGACTTCTTTAAAAAAACATTTGGGTCCAAATTCTCCATATTAAGGATATACGTATATACTCGTAAATACTAAAAACATATATTTTTTATTTACTGAATATTTTGGAAACCGTGAACAAAATTTAAATAAATTATTAAATAAACTCTTACTCCAGTGAAGGGTTAGGTATATTTTATGTTGTACCTACCATTCGTATATGCAATATAAAGACGTTTGAACATTTTTTAATTTAAAGCATTTACAAAAGGCGCAGACAAGATGAATTTGGTCAATCTGTCTAGATATGATGTTCTGCATTATGAAGAACCTCTACCTATATTTTTTTAGAATTAGATAAATCAGTGAACTATACATTTTCGAGAAAACTAAATTAGAAGTTACTCGATAAAAAGATTTTTTGAAATATTAAAATTTTTTCTTAAAGGTGCATAGTCAATCTTTTTTTTATTAGAATTAGAAGGGGTTTTAGTTAATTATAATATGCAAACTGCCTCCGTAAACATTTTTTCATCTACAAATAATCCTAAAATATATTGGTTAATCAATATTATATACAAAGTAATTAAAGGCTATTACCATATTGAGTTGTAATACTCATTTTATAGTTAGATTTATTGCATCCTTGTTGGCTTTCCTAAATATAATTAATTAAATGAAACAACATCATAAAATTAACAATTAACTGGTCTAGTTTGTTATAGAAACTAATTTATTCAATTACAATTTCCGCATTATAAGGCAAAAAAACCGCCAAGAAAATGTACAATGCATGTATTCAAGTGGAAAAATAAATTAAGTTATTCTTACGATAAGAGGGCTATTAATTTTGGCCTTGCAAAACACGCAATTTAATATCAAACAATTTGACAATCCAAGGACCGCAGATATTTAAATCAATGAAAATATTAACAAGAGACGACAGGACAATGCTTTCATTGAAAGCGATATAATCTCACCTATTATTATACAATTATTGGTGATAACAATTTTTTAATACATTTATTTAAGATGCATCCGGCACGATATATCGAAATAATAATTAGGCGTATCTATCGTACCTAATACAATCTGCATATCATGTTGAACTATAAAGAATTTGCGAAAGAATTGTAGAATTTTTGATAATTTTGCATTTACCGGCGCCTTCACCACAACTGCAAATAAGTACAATAGGCGTTTACGAAAATTGCCTCGTAGTGATCTCGACCTAGCATTATTTCTCACTAAAGTCGTAAGAATAACAAGGACACATATAATAATTTGAGCAACCGGACTCAATTTTCGTAAAGTCGGATAGATACCTTTAAGAAAACGTATCCGCATATATAGAAGAGAAAATTTGAGCTTGAAATAATATTTATTTGCAATTAGGATTACCAGTTTTGGTCTTGTCCAACCCTATACGTCCTTTTAAATAAAGATACTTTTCTATATAGGTATACAAAGAGTGCTTCCGAAAATTATTTCAACAAGATGTTTTTAAAATACTGCAAAAATTTCGAAATTAAATTAAAATTCATAGACATTATGCAACAGCTTGTATTTTAACATTTAAACATTGTAAATATTCAAATTCTAAAAAATGTTCGGTGTCGACCGCTGGGCGTAGGGGTAGTCCGGTAGGTGTGATTTTCCTGTCGGTGTAGGTTAGACTTTTCTGCGTCGAATAGTCCGAGCATTCTGCAGTTGTGAAGATAGAAATGAAGAGCAACATTGCGGACTTCTACATCTTGGCTATTTTTGTCACTCTATCAGTGTTTAGTGATTCTTTGGTTACCTTCAGAATTACAAAACCTCCGTAGAGGAAATAGATACAGCGTTGTATCTTTAATCATTTTCAAGCTACAAGACGAATCTTAATTTTCGTCACAATTTAACACTAAATGTGTAACATGGTTTAAATATTCTACAAGCACTATTTTCAAATTCATGGCGCACTGTAAATAAGTAAATATATATTGCAAATCTGATTGACAAATTTTTCTTCTATATATTCTATATCTGCAGTAAACACTGAATCTACATCTAGCTTATTAAGTTGGTATGAGTCATGGATTTTAAACCTTTAAAAATGTTATATTTGCCTAAATTCACCATTTCTTAACAATAACAAATATTGTTATAAATCGTATAATATTTTATTTTCAATTAAAAGTTTTGATCACTCGTTTTTCTTATTCTAAATGCTAATGCAACTTCGTCTCATTAGAAATCTAATTTGTTGCCGAACCTATCTCAAAAGTTATTGGTTGTGGCCCATTTCGCATACTCTCCCAACACTTCAGCTTACCCTAAATGGAATATACTATTAATTTTTCTATTAGTGCTTCTGATTAAAAATAACGTAAATCTTTACCAACGCGCTTGCTTGGCCATTAATTTTTGAGAACGACCACCTATAAATAACCCTCTCGTGGTCAATTCAATTAGTTTTCGCCAATTAAGAAGGCCCCTACCGTCCATATCCAGGGAAGATTTATAGGATCGCCTCTTGGTTTGTTCTAACTGCCGGGGTACATTTATTATGCAAATTAAACTTTTAAGGTGGTGTTCTTTTTGTGGGGCTTTATTTATATTTATGTTCAGAAGGATAGACCAACAGCCAGAAGACAAATCATCTTGAAGGCAGAATTTATTCTTACTGCTACTACATCATTAAAAACACTGTTCAAAAATTACACCATCAAAAACAGAATTAATTTAGAAAAACAAATATTGAACCCCATTTTTAACATATTTTTCTATTATTTTAATAACGAATTCGTAAATCATGTTACCAGTACATAAATAGTTGTGAATAATATTTAAAAAGTGAATTGTCATAACAGTAACCTATAAAAAAACTTAAATCTGGTACAATAAAACAGTGTGTTTATAGTTGTATAAATATTTAATTAAATAACATAAAATTTGTATAATTTCTAAAGGACTGGTATAAAAAGAAATGAATTTATTCAAAAATTTAAATACAAATTATTAATTAATAACCTAGTTGGCAAGGAAGTTTCAGGTCTTCTAGACTATTAAGGTTGTGATTAACTTTTAAAGAATTTTAACTGTTTTATAAAACCTTACTTGCTTACTTGAACTATCTATACACTGTAGAAGTTAGGGCCGATTTTCTTATATCTAAATATAGGTATTATGCTATAAAATCATATTATTGCACGTGCTTAAAATGTTAAAAAAAAGTTTTTTTTTTAATTTGATCGTCTATAATCTCGCAATCGATGAGTGGACCAAGATTTATAAAAACTTTTTTGCTTATTTTTACCAGAAGATAGTTTTCCTAAAGTTTGTTCCCGTCCTGGTGGAAGACTGTATATTATTGGATTCCTCTTATGCCATTAGATTTAAAGGAAATGTTTTAAAGAAAATTTAAATATGATTTTGTAATAAATATAATAAAAAGCATAATATAATTTTGATACAGAAATAATTAATAACAGCAATAAAAAATATGAAAATCTAAAAAAATTTCGAAATATCAGGAGCTTCTATCTATTTTTGTTTGTTGTCACACATACTAGTAACAATATATTTAAATTTTGTCTACATTTTTCTGTATCTGCTGTATTGGCTTCCTATAGGACATCCTGTATATGTCATTGTTTAATATTTTCATAGTTAATAGTAGTCAAATTTGAGTAATTCAGGACATCCGGCTTTTTTTATAGAATTTTCTTTATTTAACTGGTGCATTTTTTAAATATGTACTGTATCACACATAAAAATGAAGGAGAGTGTTATGAATGTTTTATTATATAAATAGTGGATTATTAGTTTTTAATATACAGTTTTCAAAGATAGAAAAAATATACCATGAAACATATTTGTTCTTTGCTATTCTCGAAATTGAGAAGTGTATTTGGGTAACTAAAATCCTTTTTACTTTCATACTTAGAATGAAATAATATGTGCCAAAGTTGCAGAAAATTTTCTTACGATTACAAAACTGTACTTAGAAAACCAATTGGATGTCGCATTTCGGAGATACAAGCCACTCATATAAAGGGTGTTTCATAATGATGTGCAAATATTTCAAGGATGTGTTTAGAAAATAATTTTAGGGGTGGTACTTCCAATATATTTTTTTTTTGTTTTGAGCCCTCTGAGAAAATATTCAAATCTCAAAATGGCCGAAAAAATTAGCTTTTATTTTCTCGAAAACTGTTAAACTTAGAAATTTGAATTTTGGTACAAGTTAGCAACTAGTTGGATGGTATTTGTTGGTAGTCTTTTTTTTCTGGTTTTTGTCTTTGAATGAAAGAAATTAGCACCCCTTTTTTTATTTCTCTCACAACTTTTTCTACGTTAGGCAATTCCAACAAGAAAAATAGCTTTTAATACTACATTTCATTTAGAAACTTTTTCTACTGTTCCCATTTTTCGTATACTTAATGGTTTACGAGCAAAAAAATAAATTATTTTTCCTTGCCGATTAGGTACACATAATTAGTAGGTATAACAGTTGCCAAAAACGATCGTAATTTTTGACATGCTTTTTGCAAAGGGGGGCCTCAAATCGAAAAAGTGTATTGGAAGGACCCCCCCCCCTAAAATTACTTTTTAAACACCTCCCTAACATATTTGCACATCATTATGAAACACCCTGTATATATTTTTTCTCAAAACCCCCTGTGTATTTTTGCTTATTTCGGTACATCGCATCAGTACAATTACAGTGATTTTAAGGTTTGACTGATTTATCTCTAAATATAAAAGAAATATGACTAAAAGAATCCAAAAAATTTATTGTTATGGCACTTTTTGATCATATCAAACTTATCCTCCCAAAAAAATGACTCTTATCTTCGAAAAGCAACATCCAATTGCTTTTATAATCCAATTTTAAAATCACCTGTACAATTTTTTATAGACGAGAAAGCAACAACAAGAAACAATTTTCGTTCTAAATAAAATTTACTATTAAATATGAAAGCCATAATTTTTGAGGAATATACATATATTCAACATATACAGGGTATCCCAACGAAAATTTGACCCTCCCTATAATCGGAAAACCGAATAATATTCCAAAATTCGCCGAGACCCGTCGATTTTTGTTCTTTGCTTTTTTTTTTTCATTCTGACTTTTTTGTAAACTGATAGACACATCAATAACAATTAGGTAATGCGGTCATGTGTAGTAGATGAAAAACTTATTAGTGGTGGGCATTTGTGTAGAAATTACTACGCGTAAGTTGGTTTGTCATCTTTTCGTTTGTAACCAATAATTCTGTCAAATCTCAACCGATTTCTAAAAACGGTACGTCACTGTATTCGCAATGAAAAGGGCTTTAAAACGATGTGCCACAAGTGGGGTAGTTGCATTTGAAATTTTTAAGTTGGGGTTGCTAAGCATTAGGGGGATGAACATATCGAGTTGGCTTGACTGTCAAAAAAGCTCCCCCCAAGAAAAAAAATCGACGGGTCTCGGCGAATTTTGAAATATTATTCGGTTTTCCAATTATAGGGGGGGTCAAATTTTCGCTGGGATACCCTGTATACCTCTGGTTAGAATTGGCACTTAGTTTCTTTCACATTTTGTTGCAATTTGTTCATTTGCTCAGAAGATTTTTAGAGATATACATTTTTTTGAAAACTAAGTGATCTCAAAAAGGGGGCTTCTAGGTTAGAATCAGGTTTTCACTTTTAAATTCCTATTAAAAAAAATGGTGTAAAGTAGCCAGCTTCGTGCTCGAGGGATCAAGATAAACCCTCAACTCGTCATTTAGGTGTCTAATCGATAGACTATAACGCCGCATCTTTTTTGCAGAGCAACGATTACAGCAACAGAAGACGACTGTCGACGCCGAGCCCAAGTCCCACGCGCGAGACCCAGCGGAACGGAAAATCAGAAACCACCCACGGAAGCTGGTTCAAGTCCTTGGATAGGCTCTCCAGAAAGAAGACCAATAAGGTAAGTGTTGATTGCGATTTATTATCACGTAAATCACTTCGATCCTGATTCATAGACGAATTAATTGCTGGCCGATTGTCTTAGTAGAAAGTGACCGTTGAGATATGCTAATTTTGTAACGGTATTATATACAGAGTGTTTTACCTATTTTATGTTAGTTCAGGCATTGATTGTAAAATACTTGATAAAGCTTCAGGTCGGAAACATTTTATTGCTCACAACTATAGAATTGCGAGCAATAAAAATGTAAATTCAGTTTCAATGAGCAACTGTTAAATATTTAATATTTGTAGTTGTATTTTTCTTGCAATATACATTAACAGCAATAGATATTTTTTAACTTTTCAATTATATAACTGTTTCTAAAAATATACATACATGTATTCCTCATAATTTAGTTGTTTCTCTTACTACTTTTGTTATTAAAAGAGATAAATTCGTGGTTATTTTTATGAATATTTTTTTTTTACAAATGTGTCAGAGTGACAAAGGCAGACAAAAAATACATAGGACATAATTTCAATTAAAAAAATATAGGGTGTCCGCGTTTTTTGTAGCAGTACTTTCACAACTTGTACAAAAAGTCCTTTAAAAAAAAAGTTCATGTAAATATATATGTATAGATGCGTCGATTTCGATTTACAGTGTTTAAAGTTTAAAATGAGAATTGATTTTTTATTCGTAAAACGAAAACCCCTTTTTAGACTTTGTTGAAACTTTGTTTGTAATAATAATACTCATTTTCTGAAATAATTTAATTTGTCCTATTTTCTCCAGTGGCGTCACAACAAGATACCAGCTTGATAAAAATAGAAAAAAATATGGTACGCCACTGCTATTTGGTAAGTTTGAAATTTTTCTCAGATTTAGCTATCAAAAATACAACTTTTTCTCGCTTTGTTTAGTCAGAAATAAAACATTTTCATGAATAGGTTCGAGATTTGCTTAATTTATTTATTTACTTGTTACAAAGTGTGCCGTGAATATGTTTGTTTTTGAGTTGCCAAGGATTTTTTGTTGGAACCTTACATCCTTATTAAGCGGTCAATTATTTCTTGAATTTTTAACTACCCAGCATGATAACATGCTAGACGATGTTCCTTTTCAACAAAGAATAGACTCGTTTTTTCAATTAGATGGATGCCCTTCCCAGTACTCTTTGGTGGTACGAAACTGGCTGAATACAGAGATGGGTGGATCGTGGAGGTCCAGTTGGGTGGCCTCCGCGATCGCCTGATCTAACACCTTTGGATTTTTTTGTTTGGGGATTTATTAAGGATGCAGTTTACTCTACGCCTGTTAACTCGCAAGAGGAACTTCTACCACGAATCTGGAACGCTGCTCTCAGAATAACTCCACATCATTTGAGAGACGTTAGGCGGTCTTTGATACGTCGTTGTAATTTGTGTGTAGAACGAAATGGCGGGCATTTCGAACAGCTCCTTTGAGGTCTATTTATACAATAAGTTGTTTTTCCATACCGTGTTGTTTATTTTTTTTATTATCTTACAATAAACTGTGTGATACAAAAAGTTTTATTTCTGTCTAAACAAAGCGAGATAGGAAAAAAAAGTAAATAACAAAAAAGTTGTATTTTTGATAGCTAAGTCTGAGAAAAATCAATCAAACTTACCAAAAAGCAGTGGCGTACCATATTTTTTCTATTTTTATCAAGCTGGTATCTTGTTGTGACGCCACTGGGGAAAATAGGACAAATTAAATTATGTGAGAAAATGAGTATTATTATTACAAACAAAGTTGCCAATTTTCAACAGAGTCTAAAATTGGGTTTTCGTTTTACGAATAAAAAATCAATTCTCATTTTAAACTTGAACACTCTGTAAATCGAAAACGACGCATCTATACATATATGTTTACATGAATTTTTTTTAAAAGACTTTTAGTACAAGTTGTGAAAATCCTGCTGCAAATAACACGGACATCCTGTATATTAGTATATTGATTATATTAAAAAAAACTGGGTTAAAAGGAACTATGACGTTCAAGCAATTTTATAGCATGAATCGTTCAAAAGGTCATTTTAGATGAAAAAACCGCGGAGTGCTATTAAATTAGATAGTGTAAATTCGAGATAGGGGTGAAAATGCACCCCTTTCAGTTTTTGTAGCTCGAAAACGAAGCAAAATTTCTCTATAGTTCATAGGAAAAATTATTTAGAGAATTGAATTTCCCATCGAAATGGCTTATTTAAAAAAAATTAAAAGAAAAATGTTATGCAAATTAATAAACAATTTAAAAAAAGCAAAAAATAATATTTTTTGATATTTTTTACTTTTTTGACTCTAATTTTTCTCTTCAAAATGAAGCGTTTTCAAAAGTTTTTGGACTAATATTGACGTGAGTTATAACCGATTAAACTTCAATATTTTTTAGATTTTCGTCGTTTTTAACATAATAATTAATTCTTATTAATTTTATAACAAATTATTTAATAAAAAATTATTTCAGAAGTTTTATATGCTAATAATAAATAAAGATTTTTACAACTTCAAAAAAGTAAAAAAAATCAAAAAAATCTTATTTTTTGCTTTTTTACGATTTCAAAATCTTATTTTTAGCTTTTTTTACGATTTTTTGCATAAAATTTTTCTTTTAAATTTTTTAAATAAGCCTTTCGATGGGAAATTCAATTCTCTACAAAATTTTTCCTATGAACTATACCAAAATTTTACTTCGTTTTCGTGCTATATTTAAAAAAATGCAAAAGTGCATGTTCACCCCTATCTTCAATTTTCTTTTTCATTTTTTATAACCCTTCGAACAAGTCATATGATGAAAAACCTAGAACGTCTTATGTCCATAATTTTTTGCAAAAAAATGAGAATTAAACGCGACGAAAATCGATTGGCTAATTGTAAGTTTGAGAGGCCATACATCAGTCAATTTTCATCCAAAAATACTCTACAACCTCTTATTTTGAAGGAAATTTTATCTACTTTTTTTTCTATAAAGAGATGCCTATACCTATCTCCACTCAAAAAAAAAACTGGAGGCAAAAATGTAAAAAAATAAAAAAATCGAAATTTTTGCTTTTTTTCAAATTGTTTATTAATGATTTTTTACATAAAATCTTCCTTTTAAATTTTTTAAATAAGCCATTTCCATGCGAAATTCAATTTTCTAAATAATGAACTATAGCGAAATTTTGCTTAAAATACATGCTCGTACATAAAAAGAGGCAGCTGTTTTTAGCGAAAAACAGTATATATTGTATATTTAAATTATTTCGAAAATGCATAAATCTTGAGAAAAACGTAGCTTATTAAAATTTGTAATAATTTTCAAACATATGGGTCAAATTCAAATATTTCAAATCTGTAGAACATTCATGGTACAGGATGGTGCTCTTAATGCTTTGACGGCACATGTTTAATGTTTACATTTAAAGTACCATGGAATCTTTGTTGCATTTGCGGCTCTTGGGCTAGGCTCTGTATGGACGGACCAACTATCAGAACCCTCAGGAGCGCTTTAATATTAATTCGGTTCTTGTTGTCGGTTTTGAGGTCGTTACGAATGAGACTTTTACTCAGAAAATGGCAAAACTCTGGGACGTTCCGTCATGGACTCTATAACTAGTCGCATCCGTGGTTATAAACACCGTCCGTCATTGTTGGCATCTTCAGTGGTGACTCGAGAAAGCTACTGTCATACACTATAAAACATATTTTTATAATTATTCCTGACAGATGCCACTAGGATAACCGAGCCCAATTTAACGATATGTACTAGTAACTCAGTAATAGCGAGCAATGAAGCAAACTATTGTATTTTATCAAAAAAATGAGCACACTGCTATCCCTTTTCTTTCTAAACATTCGCTTTATATATTCCAATGTAGTAAATAATTGCACGCAGTTGCGGCGTGATCATAAGGGTAGACAGGGATACATTTAGGAAATTGAAAGTGTAAAACTCGAAAATAAATCACAATCTATATCAACTTACATTAGTATATATCAACCAATTCATCAGCCAAATCGATGCTAGATAATTTAAATTCTCAACCTCAACAATACGAAATGATAATTATTATTATACGATGTGAAATTCTCTTATGTACTTGTTCTTTGGTGGAGATGCCA
Organism: Anoplophora glabripennis; assembly: GCF_000390285.2. Classification (NCBI taxonomy): domain Eukaryota; kingdom Metazoa; phylum Arthropoda; class Insecta; order Coleoptera; family Cerambycidae; genus Anoplophora; species Anoplophora glabripennis. The sequence goes on along the minus strand of NW_019416350.1, from coordinate 2,609,581 downwards.
TTCAATCCCATTTCGACCAATGGTTTCGCGGCTACATGCTTATCAAGCGTGTGATACTTGTTTACTTTATTGGAATATATAAGTTGATGATCTTCACCATGATCTGTTGTCTTTAGACCATTAATTAATGTAAGTCCTTTGAAAATAAAATTATCCAAAGTTTTGACCCCGATTTAGAAATAACATGTTAATCATTGCAGAAGAAATCTATTCCTATTTTAAAAAACAAAACATAAGTTTGCTCATTGCTTTCAAGTCTCCAGTTAAGGACCTCTAGCTCTTTCTTTAATTATGAAGTTGATATCAGAATTTTTTTATTGAATGGACGTATATTTTATAGTTTTTTTTTTTCAGGATGAGAGGGAAGGCAACTTCACTAGCGGCACGGAAGAGGACACCCCTACGAAACCGATCCCCACGAAAAACCTCCGATTCTTCGGCGACACCGACATCGAGTCCAACGACAGTGTCCGCCACAGATCCTCCCTCAAAACCCGACCTGGAATCTCTTACAGAGACCGCACCAGGAGTCAGTCGACCAGAGACCTGCACAACATCTCCGAGGAGTTACGAACGCCAGAACTGAACGTGAGGAAAAACAGCCACAAGTCCATGATGAATATATCGGAGTCTGACAGGGACATTAAGGGGTCCCGTGTGAGTCTGAAACCGCCCATATCTCCAAGTAATAGGGCTCCAAGGGAAGTCCCCAGGCAGAGGGAGGAGAGGGAAAGAGGGCGGAGGAGGAAAAACGAAGTGAGCTCTGTGGAGAGCTCGACAGAGGGCGATAGTAGTCAACAGTCGCAGAGGAGTATTGTGTACCTTCACGCGGCTACTGGTAAGCATTTTTTTTATTTCATGTAATGTCTTTAAAAAAAGTTAAAAGCAAATGTAAACCAACCGTCTAATTAAATAGTCACAAACTCACTCTTTATTTATTTGCAGTTGGAGACATACCAGGTCCCGGTTACATTCGCAACGGCCGAAGAGCTGCGTCTAGAGAAGAACTAGCGTCTAACGGCTCCAGCCGGATCCAGCCTCAAGTCAAAACCCTAAGCAGATCGTTCTCAGTCTTGGCACCATGGAAACCAAGATTGTCTAGGGAAGGTATGGATATCGACTACACACAGTATCCGAAACCTAGCAAAAACGGCAAATACGAGCAGAGAGTTCCTAAAAACACGTCCAGTCGCAAAGACAACACCTCGACCCTCAAGAAAAAGGCACAGGAAACCAAAAAGAATAACAACTCCACGTTGAATAGAAGATCTAAAAGTAAAGAGAACGTATCATCTCAGACCTTGAGGAGATCCAGGGAGGAGTTGTCTAGGGGTTCCAGTTCCACGCTGTACAAGAAGAAGGATAGGTTACCACGAGAAAACTCTAGATACACCAAGGACAGGGAGGACAAAAAGATATCGTCCAAGAGTTTGTCAGTGGAATCACTAGGAAGTAATGGTAGGTCGATGAGGAAGTCGAGGGACGAGAGCAGAGACATATCTCGGTCAGTTTCCATGCCAAGAGACCCGGAGAAGTCTGCAGGATGGTTCAAGATGTCGAAGAAGAGCAAAATATCGGGAAGCACCCAGAGACTGTGATCAATCGTACTTTTAAATGTAAATATAAGCAGAGTACAAGATCATGTGCCATCTGCTGTTTCAGAGTCGTTCTCTCGCATTTAATGTCGATTAAATAGTGTCTGAGATGAACCCACTGTCAGTTACTTTTAGTTAATATTTAAAATGTGCCTTATAGATTTAGATCACCTGACGGATGCGGTTTCTTTTTCATTACGCCAGAGAACCTAGTGAAAAGGAAACTGGATTGTATTATTAAGTTTTTAAACAGCTTTAGGGCCGATACTGCCTTCAGTTAAGATTCCGTTATCTAATCTTACGATTAGAGGGGTATATACGTAGTTTTCGTGTATTTTATAAACTAATCGTGCTATTGGCTAACCGAGTTTCAATCGGAGTTGAAAACGTCGGTACTTACTTGCTATTTTTGACCTAACACGACGTACTCTAAGATTCAGTGTACTGATACGAAATAAAAATGCATTGAATAATATGGTGCTATATTAGTTTGTAATTGTACTTGTAAACTGTGTAAATAACATTCCTTGTTTTTTTTTTTTTGTAAATTATGGGTAAGGTATTTAATATAATTCTTAGGTTTTATATATTACTTTTAAACTTTCCAGTTTGTTACCAAATTGCTTAATACGAATTTGGACCTTGTAGAAATGTCTGAAAGTAATACATTGTTAGAAGTAATAAAACGTATTTTTAGTCACTAAACAAAATATTGTGTAATTATGTGCTATATTAAACATGAATAAAACTTTAATACGTATAGTCATTATTATTTTGCAACTACCTTCAAAACATTGTTCCGTAGTAAGATAACTGAATAAATCTGAAATAGTGTAAAAGAAGAAATGAAATATAATCAACAAATTCTAGCAAGTCAAATTAAATAAAAATGGCTTTTCGAAGGTCCTTCAGTAATTATTTCTTTTGTTTTTTTTCTGTGGGGCATTTAAAAGTTATTTTTTTATGTTCCTGTATTTATTAATACATTTTGTCACAACTGATTGAAAAATACGTATGGTTCTGTATCGTCTAGAATCTATAAATAAAAAACAATCTGACAATTATGTTAAATTTCTATCTCATACATGTTCTTAAAAATTCAGGTCTCACAAAAGTGTCAACCTAAAAATATTAAAAAAACTACAATAAATCGATATTTTAATTAAGAATCATTGTGTTCTACGTCCTATGAGTGTTTCCATGAAGAACAACTAAAAAATTCGTTACTAATTTCCTGTGCATTAGTTCATTTTCACTTGAATTGGATATAAAATTATAAAGGGTGTTCCAAAAGTAACGCAGGTTTTGAATTCCGCGCCATTTTCATTTCGAAAAGTTGGCATCATTGTGCAGGGTCACATGCTGTAGTAGACACGTTGCGGTTAGACAAAATGGAGCTCTATATGACGGATGAGCGAGTGAAGATTGTAGAAATTCATTACAAATATGGAGAGTGTGTAACTGAGACTGAGCAAATTACGTGGAATTTTCGGTAGAAGGAACGCGCCGAATGAAACAACTGAAAAGATTAGTTGTCAAATTTGAACAACAGGTTCGATTGCAGATAATAAAAAAAGAGGCTGGCTGTAACCAAAAATATTGCTACGGTGATAGTGTGGCGAAAATTCCTTAACCTCAGTGTTTGTCGGTCACGGCGGCTAAACTTTTCATTAAGTTCATGTATAAAAAAATTAAAACAAACTTTTAGTGCCACCATGCATCGTCATCCAAACTAAACGTGTATGCAAAATGTCAGCTCAATCGGTTAGGGATAACTGTTTTAAAATTCAGTTACAAGATTTGACCCATATTAACAAGGCAAAACTCATCTTTATTTCCATCTTAGTGGGTATGTGAATAGAAAAACTGTCGAATTTGAGACAGAGACAATCCTCGGGTCATTCAAGAACGACCACTGTATATCCAAAGAGTGGCAGTGTGGTGTGGAGTTTCAGCTGGTATAGCGCTCGTATAGCACTCCATTTTGTTTAATCGCAACATGTTTACCACAACACGTGACCCTTCACAATGCTGCCAACCCTACAAATCAAATATAAGTTACTTTTGGAATACCATTTATACAGATATTGTAAAAATAATTTTCAACTTTAAATCTCTTTTTTTAATTGGTAACCTGGTGGTTTTTTTCGCTCAAGATAAAACACGACATTTTTGTCTTTCGTTGAAAAATATATTGCTATAGGCAGTTGCATAGTTCAAGAGCAATTAAAATGGTGGACAACATTAGGAATAATATGCTAAACAAATCAAAAGAGGATGAAAATTTAAACTCGTTTTTTCTTAATCCCTTATGATCCCAAGATACGATATATTAATATGATACATACCAAATTAGATTTTTTATTATAGTTTTTACTGCAATAGACCTGAAAAGGTGAAAAAGTGGATTTCAACTTCTACCAATACATATTATCAGCAATATCAGGAAGGTTGTCCAGGAAAAGAAATTCTAACAGAATCTAGCTCAATAGAAAATCGAATGTCGTTGTCGTAAAACAGGAAAGGTGCAACCTAAACAATGAAAGAACGGGTAATAGAACGTTAACAGTCAAAATATTTGCAAATATAGAAAACGCTTTGCAGGTAGTAGAAGAAAACGGCGGAGTTTTTATTGACAAAATCAAGGGAATCCGATTAGATTCAGCTATATCCTATTGAATTTTGACGTGACGTTGTTTTGAAGAAGCTTTAGAAAAACTTTATCATTGCAGAAAACAAGGACGATAATTTAGTGGACTTGATAAACTTGTGCACGATCTTCTCCCTTAAGAATTAGTTTAACGAACAACCTGAAGCAGCAGCTTGTCTACAGCTTTAGAAAATATTTGTATGGAAACGTGCGAAAAGTAAACCCTGGAGTCAGTAAAGCCAAAGTGTTGGTACAGAAATGTACATTTAATAATCTGGTCCCATGGATATAACAAGACAGATTCCAGAACCACATCAATGGAATATATCTCAATATCAGCTTCAGTAAGGAGATAGAACAGAATGGTACCCTGCCGATCCTAGATGTCCTTGCCAAAGGAATATCAGACGGTATCCTGGGGCATACCGTCTATAGAAAGCTTAAGACGCACGAATATAAACTAAACGCTAAGTGACGTCATACCAGCTAAGAAACAATCTATCTATCATATATACAAAAATGAATTGATAAGATAAACCATCTTTTAAAGAAACACAAAGATAATACTATCCACAGTGGATCAAAGAATATAGAAACAGCCTTTCTAATACCACCTCCGGGAGCAGTCTACTCTAAGGCTGCAATGTATATAGCATTCCGTGTATTTGCACAAAATTATATAGGTATTGGATAAACGGGCTGGCAAGTTCCTCCAATAATAATAGTTCCTTCCAAAGAATCCTCGGTAACTATCCTAACCTGAATTAAGTATTACCTATAGAAGTCTAAAAAAGAGGCATAACTTATTATTACGTGAAACAAAGAAACGGTTCTATCAAAACAGATTAAATAATTCTGACAACCTAGCTAAGGCTAGTTGGAATTTGGTATCAGAACTATCCGGGAAAAGAAAAAAAACGCTTAAGTGTTGTTCTTAAAAATGATAATCGAATTATTAAACCAGAACAAATAGCTTCCATTTTTAACGATTTTTTTATAAACATCCCCGTTAATATTGTGAATAAAATTCCAAGTAATACTATGTCTGCTGCAGATATTAAAAATTTCGAACATTCTCTTTTTATGCAACCTTATGTAGGGGAGGAATTATTACAACTGTTGAAAAGTAAACTAAAAAATAAATTATCGTCAGGTTTTGACGAGGTTCCACCATCTATTGTTATTAAAGTGTTAAATGTAATAATTACACCACTTACATGTCTAGTAAATTTATCGTTTAATACCGGCGTTTTTCCAAAGTCTTTGAAAGTAGGTTTTTATATATAGTACCTATATATAAAAAGAACGGTCCGAAGTTAGTTAGAAATTATGTACCTGTTACCATATGTTCTACTTTCTCTCTTATATTTGAATATGCTTATTTGAATCGTCTTTTACCTTCCTTAAATAGAAATTATATTATTATAGCTAGTCAACAAGGTTTTTGCCCTGGTAGGTCGACAAATACAGCTATACTTCCATTTTATGAAAAATTAACCGTAGGTATTTTTTGCGACCTCACGAGAGCGTTCGATTGTGTGGATCATAATAAATTATTGACAAAATTATATGCATATGGTATAAGGGGCGTACCTTTAGATTGGAACACCTCGTTTTTGAAAGATAGGGGACATAAACTTGACTCATCATTGTGATGAACACGGTGGTTTACACAAAATTTTTAACTCGGTGAGTTGAAATAGGAGTTCCTCAAGGTTCAGTTCTAGGCCCGATACTGTTTATTTTACACACCAATGAATTGGATATTTTCATACCAGAAATGTTTCTTTCTATGTATGCCGATGATCAATCTGTTATTATTTCAGCTAAATCTCATAATGATGTAGAATATAAATGCAATAGGATGCTAGATATCTTAAATAACTGGTACGTTTCTAACAAACAACACTGTAATGTAGAGAAAACTCAGTATATAAGAATTCACAATCGTCAAAAAATTTGTAATTCATTGAATTTAAAAATTGGAAAGCACAATTTGGTTAGTAATAATGCTTATTAAGTTTTTGGGAATTGCTATTGACGAAGGTCTAAATTGGAAATTACATTGTGAACAATTGAATATTAAGTTAATTTCTGTGACATATTTAATTCGGAATGTAAAATCTGTTTTAACTAAAGAACAACTATTTAATATATATATTACGGTTTAGTCGAGTCTAGGTTGAGATATGGTTTGTGCTTATGGGGTGGTTCAACTTTATTTTCAGATATTTTTATTGTTCAAAAAAAATATGATGTATGGCAGGTGTTGCGAATACTGTGTCGTGTAGGAATATATTTAAGGATTTTCGAATTTTAACTTTATGTTGTCGGTGGATTTATGAATTATCTGTATATGTGTATATAAATAAATATAAATTTTTGAAGAATAGAGATATTCACTGCATTAATACAAGGTAAAATGATAAATATCATATAAATTTTTATAAATATAAAATTTCATTAAATTCACCGTCATGTCTTGGTCTTAAGATTTTTAATCATATAAGTGATCACATTAAGCATGTTAAAAGTTTAAAAGTTTTTAAAAATGTGCTAAAAGGTTTTGTAGTCGAAAGTTGTTATTATACTTTAGACGAATTTTTTATGGTTTAGTTTGTAAAGCAATTATTTTGACAATTTGTATTTTGTCTTAGAGGAAATAAAAATTATTATTATTATTAACCAGAATTGAGATATTGAAAGAAAGGGTTAGAACTACCTGAAATTTGGAAACGTCTCATCCTCAAAAATCAAAGACGGTACGACCCAATGGCTACAAACCATTTACCAAAGAAAACATAATTAGGTTTTCGTTTTATTTTACTTGTTTAGCATTCTCTTAAAATTGTGCCGTTAAGTTTAGGTTACAAGTGCATTTTTGTTCCATGATTTATTGATGACTTTAGAAAATATCTCACAACAAAATTCCAAAAATAAAGGTGATATCAAAAATATCGACAATCCATTTAGACAATATATTAAAAAAATATAAAAGAGGAATAATTTTATAGCATACAAGACCATTAGAATTCAGAAGCTACTGTATTACAACTCCATTACTGAAATACTTTTTTCGAGGTATTTAAGTGTACATTTTCAAACTTAAACCTTACTGCAACAAATATATTGATGGTCTTTTAAATTAGTTCGCAATTTTAATAACCAAGTCAAATCAATAATATAAGTAAGAATATCCAATGCAGTTTCAATTCATAAATAAAACTCAATTTTACATAAGTTTAAAATATTTTTTATTAAAAGTAATCTATTTAAAAGCATTGTGGCAATTACTAAAAGCTAAAAAGCCAGCCGTCCTTCAGTGATATTAGCCCTGGTCACGAAACCCCGTCTGTACACGGGAGAGGGAGATGATCGATAAGTATCGCTCTCGAACCTATAATTCGAATCTTTATTCCCTTCGTACAACCGTGTTGACACAAAAGGCAGCCCTTTGTGAGATCTTTTCGCTTGGATGTTGATTCCTTCATCTGAGTAAACCGTCTGCAAACTCACAGTTGTATTGCTCCGTACGGAATTTCTTTTATGAGATTTAGTTTCTTCAGTAAAGTTGGTGGGGAGTGGTATTTTGACGAAGAGGATATCTTCGGCGTTGTTGGATTCATTAGCTATGTGATACTGGACGTTCTTCAGGTCGTTATTCTTGATGACGTTGATCAAGTTCTGGATAGCTGCATATTTGGAATTTGAATTCTTTTCCATCCGCATGAGTCTGGGTTCAGAATCTGTACTGTTTGGTGGCATTTCTTTATGTAAGTAAGATACGGGCCAGTGCCTGGTCTGGACGAAACCACCTGAAAGACAAAATTTAATAAGTCCCAATAAAATATGAGGTCTATTTTTATTGATGAAATAAGGTTAAACTATAGTGAAGTAATCATCTAGAATGAAAGAACAGAGAAATGAAAGCATCTCAACTAATACCTTAATGGTCATGAAGATCATTCTTTAAAATAATCTAAGATATGTGGTGATTCAATTATGTCTTGATTTTTTTACCTGGTTTTGGAGGATCTAAAAATTCATCTTCAAATAGCTTCTCGTACTCATCTAAACTAGGAGTTGGTGGTGGATCCAATGGTACCGCTGGAGGTCTATCAGGTCGTCCTCCAGGTCTGTAGGAGGGTGGTCTCCATGAAGGTCTCTGAGGAGGTGGAAGATATAGTTTCGAAATATCTACTTTTCCGATGACGTTATGTACGTATGGGTAGTATCTATCACTACATTTTCTCCATTGCGTTCTCACGGGTCCTACGTAACACCTGTACAGAAGAAAAATAGGTCATTATAATTAATAGTCCATAAAATCTATGATTTAAGAACAAATAGCTAAAGAAATAAATAAGACACAACTCAATTACAAGAATAAATCTCCCAAAGCTCATGTAGAAATATCAAATAAGAAGTTACCACTGGTATCCATATCCATCGGAAGCTCCACATTGATGATCCGGCCTGCAGCAATAATCCCAAGAGCTTTTATCTCCACCTTCCAGTTCACAGAACCAGAATCCCGCCTCCCTATTCTCCTGGCACAGACTGCCACGACGACAGGGCCATCCACTGACACTGTATACCCTCCAAGTGTCCAGAGCGTTGAATACATCTAAAAGCAGTAGTAATATATTAAAATATGAGGCAGTTGGACCTACAAGTAGATCAATCTCCAGCTATAAAAAGAATATACAACTTTGTTATAGAGAAACTTATTTACCCCATCCATATCTTCCATCAATACCACCTTCCTTGCCTCCTCCTATGGTATTGCCATGCACCGGTTCATTCGCCAGACGGATACACTCAGGGCTGTAATTATCCCAAGCGAAGAGCCAATAGTCTGGATCGTGGACATAATCCACATTTGGTAGTAAATCTCTCTGTAGAATGTCTGATAGTTGACAGTTTGGCACATCCTTGGGTCCGCTGGACCTATAAATGAACATAATAAAACATCATAAAGAAAACATGAGTTGCAACTATTACTATTAAACTTGAAGAGTATTCAAAGATTAGAAAAATTAGAGAAAATTTATGAAGAGGGTGAAGTAACAAAATACTTTAGTAAAAATTCGTTGGCTGACTTAAATATATAAAAATTATAGGTATATAAAACCCTGGGAATTTCGTACCTGTAACTGAATGACATGCACTGGAAGAGGGTTCCTTCTCTAGACTTCGAACATTCTGCTTTGCACTCCAACTCTGTGGAAACATACAATGTCTTCTTCGCAGCCTGAGGTAGTAGTCTTGCAGGAGAACCGAATCCAATGTAACACACTACAAATAAATAAATCGTAAAATCGATACCGCCTATTACAAACTGTGACATACACTGATCCACTTTGGTGCCTTCATCTTTCCTCTGCTTGTTCCTGATTCCAAAATGATCAGGTTCACAACCATGCCCGAAGCTTCCTCTCTCATATACTTCGAATCCTGGTTCGGGAACAAAGTGAGAACGTGGATCCAGCTCAAGGTAGGGCCAATCCGTTAGCTGACAGTTGTCTATGACTCCACCAATAACTGGTGAACCATATCTAATAGATCAGAGTTCGTTAATTACTATCGAAAATGTTTTCAAACTTCCTAATTGTGAATGACAGTAATAAAAAGGACAGCATAGTTTCGATTAAATATAAGAAAACGTATTACATTTGAAATTGTTAAATAAGAAAAAAAAATACCTATAGCTGAAAGCTCTGCAAGTAAATCTGGTGGTCCTTAAACACTCAAGTTGGCATTCTACTATAGACTTGGCGGTCAATGAATCTCTCACTACCTTATGATCTAATCTTTGTCCACTTCTTACTCTCCAAAAACATTCTAAAAATTAGAGCAAAACTCATTAAAATTGTTTCACAAGTTAATTAGGAAACGGACTTCATTTACGATAGAATGTATTTTCTCTTACCACTATTGTCTTTGCCATGAACGATAGGTGCCTCACATCTATTTCTATTATTCATCGTATAAATATCGAAATCCCTATCCGGTTCTATGTCAGTGTAATAGTCCAGTTCTTTATAATTCCTATTGCTTAGGTAGCAGTTATCAGTTGGCGCTGCCAAGCTGATAGTGTACCTGAAACCAAGATCACATTGTATTGTTCTTTGTCTTATAATGGTATGAGTTTACCTATAGGCATATGAAGTGCAGGGGAAGTCTTTTTCTCTAAAACACAACAATTCGCATTCATAGATGTTGGGTACTGCATAGAATTTTTTTACTATTCCCTTGTGGAGTCGGAATCCTGCTGCGCTTCTTAATGAGCATTCTAAAAATTAAAAAATGTTAATATTTTCAAAAAACTTAACAAACCTTTTAAGGGAGATCTTAGGAAATGTATATGTGAAAAAATTATAATAATTTTGATGTAGACAAATAATATATTTTTATTTTTGAAATCAACTGGTGAAAATAGGACTCGGACTAATTAAAAGATCATATCTTATATGAAATAAAATAGTTTTGAGTCGTCCTCATGTTATAATTTAGGTATTCCCCAAGGTATTAATTTGAGCCCATTTATGTTCACAATATCCATAAATGGTTTTTACGTCGATCTTATGATAATCTACCTATGGAATATACTACTTATCTGTAGCATTACTGATTTTTATCTTTGGCATTTACTATTAAGTTATTTGTTAACAATTTTACCTATAACAATTTTTTGAAGTATTAAGGGCCCCATATTCTTTAAACAGTGTTTTCCGCAAAGACAAATAATTTCAAACATTTAATAACTGAATAATCTAAAGCTTATCAAATAATAGGAATGTTATGTCATGCCATCTGGGTATTTTCAAAGACGCCGCAGTAAAACGAATAAACAGGTGCAAAAAACGATCAAACCATCAAGGTTTTAGGTACTGAAATCTACGAAAATACTAACTTTTTTATATATAATTCCACATATAAATATTCTTATAACATTTACTTTTTTAGTCCTACATATAAAATTGTTTACTTTTATTTATAAGTACGTGAAAATAATTCTTAAAATGTGGGGTTAGAATAACAACAAACGCATGTTTTACAAACGCTTTTTTTTTAGTTATTATTTTATTTGAGTAAATTTAAATGGTAACAATGAATAAACAAAACATCAAGGATTTTATTTTTGTGCTTACTTTTGTTCTACACGTTTTACTTTTAAAGATTTCAGTACCTAAAAACGCCAGAAATTTCACTATTTCTCAGCCAGGAATATGGCCACCTTAAGAATTCTCTCTGCTGCCATCTAAAGTAACTGATATTAAAAGTGCAATAAGTCAATGTTATTACAGTTGCAGTTATAATATTTATTTTTACGTAGTATCTTTCAAGGTCAAACCACTATATTTAACTAATATTATTGTGGGAAACAACTACTCTGAGGACTACATGTCCATCCAGCATTGAATTACACCTACAATATCTAGTAAACAGTTAAAAGCATGGGTCAGCAATCAATATGTTATGCCAGTAACAATGCCATTAAAGACAGGGCATACTTTGAAGGTTCTATCTCACCCACATTGTACTGCCTGTTCCCCCCAATTCGATTTAATTAGGTTTAGGCATATAAAACTTGTCGCACAAGAACATAGTTCTTAAACGGATAAATATATATTAAGTTTTATCCGTTAATATAAATATAAATGCAATTAATAAATGGACAGTTATTCTTACTTACCTTATATTTGCCATAACCAAATATATATGACATGCTCTCTTTAAAACGAGTTATTAAACTGTGTTAACATACTGTTCAATAATATATTCATTATATGTTCGTTTTATGATTATAAATAAAACGAATTGACCTTCTACAATACAGGTACAATAGTAGAAAAAGCAGATATCTAGAGGTACAATTTTGAATTGGTATGTCATTATGTCATATGTAGTCTAAACATATACTCGTAGTACGTTTAACGAGGTCCCAATAAAAGGGCAAAAGTTTGTAGGGTCTTTTGAAAATTTGGGTTTAAATGGTATGCCACGCAATTTAAATAATGTTCTTGGGAACAAACAATTACCTTGGTTCAGCTAAATAGGTGGATCAACAATATGTCATTAACCTTAATTTCAGATTTCATTTCATTTCGCACTATTATTGATTATTTTATTCATACAGACAGACTTCAGAAAGGTTATAAAAATTATCACAACAACACAACAACAAATTTCCATTCATCAAAATTACTGTTCACTATAAACATTTTATTTTGGCAGACTCTCCCAGCCAATGACAGCAATGAATTATTGTATGTGTTACTAACCCTAGCAATAAAAACTATTAAGGGAGTGGTACATAAAATATCTCTAGAGAGCGGCAAATTGAGTCGTCCTGGATGTTATGTATATTGTAATATGTGGCATAGAAAATGGATCTTTTGGAATGTGGTTGATATTCTTTTTTATTTGGACGTTCGGTAATACTTTACTGGATAGTGCTATTACATACTTTTGCGTTTATTTTCATACTGTCTATAATATCTTTGCTTTATTTCAAGCAAAAGATAACAGCTTAATTTGCGAATCTCAAACGTTTCAATATCGTGGACTGTAGGAGAAGTAATAGGTAAATTGGTTCAAATTATTATGACAATATTTTGTTTGGTTAGTCTCGAGCTCTTTGTGTATAAACCCCTTGAACAAATATTTCATGCAAAGCAAGAACGACAGATTATGAAGCTTTTAAAATACATAACGCTCTTACCGTCTCTGATAAAATCATATTTGGGTGGCCTTCTAGGCTCTGCAGGTAGAATGGAATTATCAAAATTGTCAGTGGAAATAATTCCGCTGCTATAACCAAAGTGACTTTCATGGATGTTAGGCTTGGCAGGTAGGGGAAAGTAACTTCCACCTGGAGGACTGGGCAGGTAATTTCCACCTGGAAGTTTGGGAAAGTAACTTCCTCCTGGGCGCTTGGGTAAATATCCGACAGAGGGAGGCAAATCGTTACTTGGTCTAGATGCGGGTAAGTAACCGATGCCTCTGTTTGGAGGAAGATCCCCGTAAAAGTGTTTCTGACCATCATATTTCTCTTGGTACTTATAAAAACCCCAGTAATCGTATTTTTGTTTGTTACCGTAGCTGTCGTAATGGTAGTAATTCCCACCATTACCGTAAGTACCTCCATACAGACCCCAGTCCTTTGGAGTATCGACTCTGGGAGGTAAGTAATAGTTTCTCCTGTCTATATCGTATCTGTTTCTATTATTGTACTGATACTTATACCCGTAATTGGAGTCACGATGTCCAAAGTTCCCATAGGAACCCCACCCGTACCTATCCAAGCCCCAGAATCTGTCTCTGTTCCTGTTGTTGTAATACTTGTCGTCATATCTGTAGGGGGGCGAATCAAAGAAGCGATTTGGGGGTAAATATGGCTCGTAAGGCTTATATCTATCGGGTTCGTTCAGGGGTTTGTAGTAATGGGCTGGGAGATAATGGATACCACGGTTGCCCTGGTAATCATATCGATCCCTGTCATGATAATACCTGCGACTATTCTCATAGTCTTGGGAATGAGAGTGGTGGTATGAGACGTCTGCAAAAAATAAAACAAATTACTATGCTACGAACTTTTTAATGGCAGTAAAAAAATATATAAAGTTACAGAGTACAATGTGCTTTATTGGTATAACGAGTGCTGTGATCTGGTGCTTAATTTGTTTAGGTGAGTCGGACGCATAAGACATCCCATATTTTGCTCACTGGAAGATATTTACCTCCGCGACGGTTTCCACCAGGTCGGTTATCGTAGTCATAACCGGGTCTGAAGCGTCTGAATTTGTAATCATCGTCGTCTATCCATCGGTCTCCCGGACGCCTTAGGCTGGAATCGTACCCAGAGGGACCTCTGTCACCTGGAATAATACAGAGCTTTAAAAGTAAATAAAATAATATCTAGAAAAAAACAATGATTTTTTTAAATGGCCATTTTTTATCTCACACTAACATTTTCGGCTCATTAGTTAAAAAATAAGTTATTCAGGACCGGAAATATTAAGACCTACATTTGACAATCTTAGAAGACAAATCACTTTTTTTTTCAAATGGAATGACCCAACTTAATTGATGAATGCCAAATTAAATGTCCTTTCGATTGATATAAGTTTTGCCATATTTATCTCTAACAGTTTTCGAGAAAAATTGTTATCAATATCATCTAGTTTTATTTGCATTTACCTTTATATCCGGAAGGTCTTTTTTCATCGTATCTTCTGTCTGCATAATATCCATGATCATAGTCATAACCTCCCCTATCACCTCCATAACTACCTCCACCACCATAACTTCCCCTATACGGTGGGTAGTAGCCACCACCCCTGTTAGGCCACTGCTTGCAGTTGGCGGAAACGGCATTGCGGTCTCTCTCGTAGTAGTCGTATTCTGGATCCGCATACAAGTCCCTACCTATGTCGAGTTGAGACAAGGGCAAGTCCAAAAGTTCGCAGTCTCCCTTACCGCGACCTGTAGGATCCAACCTAAAAAATGAAGAAAAATGAATAGCTTTCATTGAACACGTATTAATTAATTACGTTCCCACATTTTAAGAGATGATCACTTGAACGATTTTATACCAAGTATTTTATAAAATATTTCTGTAGACCTTTAGAGCAGCATGACGATACCTTTTTAAAAATATATATTCTATTATTGGTTCTCGTATTTTTTATTCTAAGTTGTTAAGCTAATTCAAAATTTTTTTTTCAAAGATCTTTCCAAATGAAGTCAGTATTAAATACAGGGTGTTTCCTAAGTACGGTTCGTAACTTCAGGACACAATTTCTTATGGTATTTAAAGAAAAAACGTTCCTATAAACATGTGGTGGGAAACGCTTAGATTCCGAGATACAGGGTGTTGAACATTTTCAAAAATATATTAATATTTGAAATAACAACAATGTTAGGTTCTTAAAATTTGGCAGTTATTGTACGTTCGTAAAGAGCTGCATTTTTAGTATATAAAATCAATTTTTATTTACCACCAGTGGCATAGTAAGGCGTGAGTCAGTCGACGTTTTCGTCATAAAATGTAGAACTCCAATGGATTTTTAAAAATTTTTACTATTTTCGGACTCGCCTAACATTTTACAACAAAAAAGGTATCTTGCCTACTTCTTAGAAAAATGGCCGGCAACTATAAACAACGATTAAAGAAATAATCAGTTTCGACATAAAATCAAAGCAGCAAATGTTGAAAATGACCGGTTTTTGATAAAATCTATGATTCTAATCGTTTCATCATTGATAGTTTCACCCGTTCAAAAATTTCTGATGAATTTTGTATGACATCAGAACTTTGAATTATTCGATTTCGTAACTAGTTTTCATCTAGTACAGGTGTCTTATACGCAAGAGAGTTGAGGTGACCCCATACATAAAAGTCGCAAGGATTCATATCAGGATTGCGAGCTGGCCAAGCTTGGAGACCTGCGCGTCCATTCTAGCGATTAGGAAAGGTAGAGATACCGATACTGACGAGCAACACGGCTGAAATGAACTGCATAAACCAGAAATTAGCTCTTACGTGTAAAGTACATCTTTGGTTAGAAACTGTCTATACCAGTCATCAGTTGATCGAGCTGGTAAAAACAGAGTCATGAATAATCCCTATCCATACATTCAGCGAAACTGATTGCTGAAAACGACTATCTCTTATTGCCTGCAGATTTTCGTACGCCCAAAATTGTTCATTATGAAAATTAATAATAATTGCTTCTCTCCAAAAAGTTACTTCTTAGTAAATCAAATTTTCGTCAAAAAACTGTTATTATGTGTCTCTGAATGGAGCAACCACCTATTAAAATCTAGTCTTGATTAAAAATCTCGGAGCAGCAGCGCTTGTACTCGTTGTAGGTGGTATGGGAATAGCAGACAAACTTTCAAAATTTCCAAACAGTCTTTGGTCTTAACATGAAGCTGCGATGCTGTCTTCTTGCTACTGGTCGAAGGATCTTCTTCTATCTCTCGAAGTATAGCTTCTTCTAACTCTGGGGTTGTTAGGTCTGCCTGGAACTTCGCCGTACTACGCTTAAAACTACCAGTTTCACTCAGTCCGAGATGTAGCTTTCTAAATGTTTTAGCACATGGCGTTACTCTGTTAAGATAACATTCCTGATAAATTCGCAGCGCTTCTTCTGGAATCCCATCTGCTAAGCCGATGAAATGCATCTGAATCATTTCAGGGTTAGTAAATTTACTCATTTTAAAATTTTATTATCTAATACACAGTATTGGCTGACAACTTATAACTAGCAAAATTCCAACAATATCATACCAGACAAGTAACTAAGACAACAAAAAATATTATCTCTTATTTTTGTTGCCGCTGAATAAAATAAATAAGTTTTTTTCTAGGTTAGTATTAGTCAAAAACTTCAAGACATATTTTTTGTTGTAAAATGTTTGACGTGTCCCAAAATACTAAAAATTCATTGGCGTTCTATATTTTATGACGTAAACGTCGACTAACTCACGTCTAAGCACGCCACTGGCGGCAGATAAAAATTGACTTGATACTAAAAATGCAACTGTTCACCAACGCACAATAACTGACAAATTTTAAGAGCCTAACATTGACTGTTTCAAATTTATTTCAAATATCAATCATTTTTTATAATTTTCCCCACCCTGTATTTCGGAATCTAAGCGTTTCCGGCCAAATATTTATAGAAATTTTTTTCTTTAAATACTATAAGAAATTATGTAAAAAATCTCATATCATAAAATCTAAACTAGATACGTGAAATTTTTAGCTAGAAAATGAATTGAAAGGTTTCTAGCAAAAATAACATTTGTCACAAAATTGACTTTTTAAGTTATTGTCAAACTAAAAATCAATTTTTTTCAAAATGTATAGTTTTTTAACACAATTAAGTCAGAAGGTTTCATTACACACTTTTGATTATAAATTATCCTACAAAGGAGCCTCTTTTTTAATTTAACCTGTTTCCAGAAAATCAGTTTTAACGCTCTCTTCTAAATTTATTTTTTTACATATGTTCTTCTTGCTAATCCTTCAATTAAGAACAAGTAATTATAAGAAGCCTAATAAATAAAATCGTTAGCGTAGAAATGAACGTAGAAATTTTGTACTTCGTTAGCATTGGGTACAGTATGGAAAAAATTAGGCCAATCATTCCCTGAAAAAAATGCCGTTAACTCTTTTGCGGAACAACTAGCTAAATAATTAATTATTTAATATAAATTAAAATTTATATTCGGTTTAATGAAATGCTTGGTAACAGTAATGTAAATTAAAAATGTAATAAATGAAAAGTTTTCTCATTAAAATGAAAGATTCCATTTTTCTTGAAAATACCGCTGCGATTTACAAGTAGTGACTCAATTTATAAAATACATGGTGGTGATGAATTTGTTAGTTTTTCGTAGAAAGTAACTTCAAGTATCTCCGCCACTGGTGTATGTATTTGTATACGAATTCATTGGATTTCAAACCTTAATTAGATTAATCATTAGCTTCAGTTCTATTTTCCTGCATCACAGATACTTTAGATGTTAGTTTTATCAAGTTTCAATACACTGTATCTCGGAAGCTATAAATTTGTGGACCCATGCTTGAACTGTTTGACTTAAAATCATTCAAAGAATGGGACTTTATCAGAATTTAAAGACTGTCGACGTACTTAATTAACAATTTATAAGGAAGAAAATTCGAATACAATCACAAAACTTTTTCATTTACCACTACCACTACTATCTAACGCTACACGATAGAAGCATACATTTCGCTAGGAACAAAGATGTGTCCTAACAACATAACTTTATGCAACTCTGTATAGTTATGGGCCCCGATAACTAAAATAGGATTTCTGAGAGGTTACATTATTTAATACTTCCAGTATGTCAGAACTTTAAAACTTGTCTATTGTTTTGTCAATTTATAGCAGAAATTTCAAATTACAAAATATTAACTCTTAATGTTACTATTCTTTCAAGCAGATAAATATAAATTCCAGGACCTTGGTTGACACCAGCTCCTCGCAAGGACGATACGGATTTCGCACGCAGTAATGTTACATATAAAGCCATGTGGAACGCTGACGCAAAATTGCCGCAGTTGCATAACGTTACATTTTATTACGTCGTATGTTGTTTCTTATAATGTTCCTTGAAGAGGACAATTTACTAATTTGACATCTAGAAAAAAAGTCCAATGAAATTATCCTCCAATTATAGCTTCTTCCTATAAGCATTAGGGCTTATTACTGCTTATTACTTTCATTATCAGGATGTGAATTATTTACGTTAAAATTTTGATTACAATTTCAGATCCTTTATACTTTAAACGATAATAGGTTCGAGCAGATGAAATAAATAAGGTGTTTTATCTGATCTTAAAATTTAAACAGTGGGTATGATCAGAAGAACACAAAAAAGTATTAAAAAGTGTAAAAAAAACTGTAAAGCTGAAAAAATAAAATATACTTTCACGATGAACGTTATATCTGTTTCGAATCGCTACGTCAACTTTTAAGGTTAGGTAATATTTTATGTTTGATGCTCGATCATTCGCCGTATTCTGTTCGGAAATTGTTGCCAATACTTATTTCCGACTGAAGCTTCTGTAAACCTCTGTTGTATAATAGAGCTGCATTCTTAGATTCAGTTCCATACAAAATGTTATATCAATATAAAATAGGTACTTATAAAGTATATTTAATAGTACAATTTGGTTTCATTGGGATTCCAGAAAATAATATCAAAATGGAGAAATGACAACGTACTGTATTAACAGAGTAAATTTCTAATTCTTTATCAGCAAATTTTGTAGTGTCATCTATACAATTTACATGGTAGTATCAACAATGACCAATAATAGCGGCTACTTGTTAAGAGTAAATCTATAATATGGCGAATTTAATCATGAGGGAGCGCCATTGCTAACTATTGACATATCCTGAGCTGAAATTGTCTATTGGATACAAGGAATAATTGATTGTATGTCTTTAACAGTGACAAACATAAGAAGTGATGAAGTATGTTTGTCAAAGAATCAAATCTATTGAAAAAGACTATATAAACAAAGGAAACAACCCTATTTTGTATAAATGTATGCAAATATATTAAAGAGAAGAAAAAGAAGAAATGGATAAGAAGATCAACTGTTATACATGTATACATGTATAGGTACTTAAAGCCAACAAAACTGATTAAAATACACACAATTAATTGCGTGTGTAAAACAGTTAATTTAAGTTTTAATTCACTTACCGTACTGATCCTATAGAATCATATAAAAGTAAAATGAGGATTCGTGGCATTGTACAGACAAGTAGGTAATTAGCATTCAGTTTTTATATAGTTAATTTTGAGTTAATTTTAATATAATGTACGAATAAACATATACTTCCCTTGTTATAAATGATGCGAGGTCAAAATTAATTGTTTTAAATTATCATAACATTTTCACACATGCTAATTAAATATATGCATTCCTAATCCATCCTCATTGTCCATTTTTTAAGACAAATAGATAATTACATAGGTAACGTAACAGAACTATTAAGTTCGGTCTTAATTTTATGAAAACGAAAAATATAAATCTAATGTTCTCAATTCTAGAATACCTATTACAAAAAAATACAATAAAAAAAAAATTTTTAAGGATGTTAAATTAGTTGGGAAACTTCGATTGAGTATATTATTATATGAAATTTGAGTATATTTTAAAGTAATAGAAAAAACATATTATCATTCGTTTTATCTATATTCGTAGATAGTGCCAGCATATACATTTTAGGCAAAAATTGTTCAGAAAAAAATATATTCCAGATCAAAAATTCCTACATTTAATTACGTAAAATTAAGTACAACTGTATTTTAAATAACTGATTTGTATTCTTTTAAGTTTATCAACTCTTACACCAAAAGGTGCCATCAAGGCTAATTTTATATGTGTAAAAAATATATGTTTGTAGAAAATATTAATAATAATTTTTTCATTAAAAAATAATTACCTGTAATTGAATCCTTCGCAAATAAAGTACTTTTCATCGGCACACTCTCTTTGGCATTGTTCCACGGTCTCACAAGTGAAAGCACGCTTGACGCATCTGCGTGCGGCACGTTTTCCTGCCAAGACTCGTCGGAAACATGCTGAAAAAGAAAATAAATGATGTAACCTCAAATTATTTCAAATCTAGGATATTCATTATAGATAAAAATTAGAAAATATTTACAACTAAAATACACAAATATAATAATAAGTATATTACTAATGGCAATATAGGGGAAACAACTATTCTGCGGAGGTACATATCAAATAAAATACCGTATCCCCCATTTGTTTCGTTAAAAATGAGTCATGTAATTTGAAAAAATATTGGGGAAACTAAATCTTCAAAAAGAGACAAATTATTACTGCCGACTCACACAATTTTACTTTAAAAAATACTTTCGAATATTTAAACGGATTCAATAATTTTAACAATTAAAACTATAAAAGAAATTTAGTAAAACAATAAAAACGTTATTCTCAAAAGAATGATGAGAATTTCGACAGCCAACTGTGCAATTATAATTTATAAGTATAATAGCAAGGTCAAAAGTGTATTCTTGGTAATTATAATGACTTAAATAGTTTTCTTACACTTGTAATAAAACAAAAGAGGTATTGCTATGGTCAAGTGATCTTGTGAACATTTTTTTTTGAGGAGATTGACTTGTTAATAAGGTAAGTACATATAAGAATAAAAACTAATAAACATTTAAGCTAAATGATATCTCTCAATCAAATGAGTATATGACCCTCCGCTAATGAATATACAAAATTTTACAATACTATTTTATTTCTACCATTCTGGCAGTGCGAAATAATCAGTTTAATGTAGGTATAAGTATATTGATGTAACACATTCTAATTATATTTTTCTTAGTTCGATTTGTAGGTAAAAATTATTATTACCAACTATCATATTAAAACCATGATATATCATAAAATATTTCCCAGTAAAATCATAATGGTTGAAAAACTATAATATAGCTTATGAGAAATGTTAAGTTCATAGGCTACATAAACATTACAATTAAGCTTTATACAAGCAAAATTTAACAAAACAAAATTATTGTAGTTTAACTAACGCCAAGGGAAGAAACGTTATACCAAGCTGTGAAGTAGTTATATCTATAAAAGCTTAAAAGGGGAGTTATTTTAGTGCTGAAAAACTTGACGTAAAATAAACTCAAAATAACGTGGATTAGCAGGACGTTTCAATGTTATTTTAATGTTCATGTCCTCACTGTGGTTGTTTCCAGAAACGGATTTAATTAGCATCAGTGACACAGAATTAGAATAGAAAGAAATTCTTTTTCTTCTTCTTACGATTTGGAAATCCATAGGTATAAAACCTATGCAGTTCCAAATTCAAATTTTTCTACTACTACATAAAAATACAGGTTTTTTTCACGTATTTAATAAAATTATTGAATCAATTATAACAAATAAGTTACCATTACAAAATGTCATCGTGACAACCCCCTACTAGATAAATTACAGTTCGATAAAATTTCTACCTTATGCCAATCATGAAGTGTAATTGATTGTAAATAATTTTTTTGCTCAGAAACCGTTAATTTTACAAAAAAAAATACAATAGACCTTTTTTTATTTAGAATGAAATCTGAAATGAATTTGTAAATGGTAAGATAGTAACAAGAAAAAAAGTTACGTCTGAAACAAGTCTTCGGGGTGGTTTTTTCTACCCCTTAGAACCGTAGGGGAACATCAACAAATTGTTTACTGAATGCCTTCTCTACAGCAGAAAACGTCTACTTAATTTTAGTTCTGCAAATTTTTTGGTATTTCAGAAAAAAATTAAAAACCTCTTTAAGCGGTTGTATCTTCGTAGGGGATGTCCAAATGAGATGTTTTTATATGAAAGAACCACCTTATTTTTCGACAGGGAATCACCCCTAAATTTTATGCACTTATTAATTTACACCCTGTATAAAGCGCCATTGGGTTGTAGAAGATATAATTACCATTCAGGGACACCAACCATAGTAAATCGGATATGAGGAATTCAAATTTGGTACTGTCTCTTACACTTTCTATGTGTGGCAGGAAATTGGAAAAATAAAAAATATTAACAAATCTCTTATTCGTAGTTATAAATATATTGTTACTACAAAATAATTAATGCCAATATTGGTAAAATGTTATGTACCTACACATTAATGAATACATCAACTATACCATTGACTATTGACAACACCTGAAATTGTCTGAATTTCTTCAGTTGTTCTGACTAACTACGTTTAAATGAGAAAAATTAGACAATATATTAGTGAATATATCAGTAACATCGTTAGTTCTACTTGTAGCATTTATGACAGTTTCGGCTACTAAATAATCTATAATTCAGTTACTGTTCTCATCGGCCATTGAGATCTCCCGACACAAAGTTGTTATTATCGCAAAATTTAATAATTAGTCGGATTAAAATAGTTTATGGTTAGATGAAAGTACAGTACAATATTTGTTGAAATATAATTCCAAGAAATGAATAAGCCAATAAAGTTCTGTTATCGGAACTACTGTAACAATTTATCGCGGCAGAGGCGTGCCTATATATCTTTCTATCTCGGGTGTCGAATGCGGTTAGTTCCAAGAAAGTGATGCAATGGATTTCTTGGAATTCTATCTTAACAAATGTTAAGTGTAATTTTGTGACTTTTAGGGGATAGATGTACAAAATGATCCCTCGAGGTAAACTTATCCCTGATGTGTTCATTGGCGCCACTAGTTTTAAATCACCAATAATAACGTGAACTTACTTATCGACACGCCTTTAGTACAGTGTTGTTCTATCTGCAGCGTCAGTTAAGTTTTACGTGGGTGACGAGAGATATTAAAGTTTGTATCCTGTGATCTAAGGTAAGCTTCAATATAGTGATGTGTTTTTCCATTGCCGAATGGTTTTTTCTTTATTGTTTTGGCACCGGTAACTACATAAATATCAAGGTTAATTTAGGTATATTAGTTCAGAAATTCCACTTTTGTATAGGTTAGGTATGACGTTTCAAGTTTCGGAACACCTCGGGGAGCAAAATGATCCCCTAGTCTTTGTACAAAATGACCCCGGGATCATTTTGCCTCAAGTTTGGTTTATCACGGAATTGATTTGCTCTAATGTTTTGTTTCTTTCAGAATATTCTATAAGGCCACGGAATTATGTACGCAAAACTAATAGGCAAAGCTGGGACAGCGACGCTATGACTTCATTCGGCTAATCAAGATGTTCAGAACGGAATGCCTTTTAAAACAGCGAGTAAAAATCATGGTGTTCCAATGATGTCCCTGAAAAGGCGGGCGAAAGGAAAAAATTAAATGCTGTTGATAAAATTGAATGTTTAGGTAACTTTCCCACTGTATTAGAATGTAAAATCCATTGCCATTATGAATATTTATTTCACTAAAAATATTTGTTTTTTGTTCTTGTTAACGCTTTAAATAAATTTGTATTTGAACATGTTTGTTTTATTCATTTAGAGACCAGGGTAAAAAATCTGTTAGGGGATTATTTTGTCCACCCTCATGCGATCATTTTGTACATACCGCCAGTGGCGGCTCGCTAGGTGACGCAAGTGACGCACCGCTTCACCTAAAATTTCCGTTTGGTTGTGCAATTTAAAATTATTTTTAATTTTATATAAACTTTAAAATTTAGGTATAATTCTATATTGAAAATGTATTGTTTGTTTGTTTTATACGCAGAAATGAACAGAATAGTTGCGCGATGACCGCCTTCTAAAAAACATTGCCTTCGTTGAGTGCGAACATCAACTTCGTACAGCATAAGCAAATGACGCGGATTGAAATTAGTCTTCACTTCGTAGCATTGTTTACGGCGGTTGTCATGGCAACGAGGCGGTTAATATGTGATTAAACTACGGCGTGGGGGAACGAGTGACGCGGAAATTGAAGCAGCATCGACATCGCCCATGGGCCTGCCTTTACTTTAAACAGTTTACGGTTCTTTGTTAATATTTGTTTTGTATCAATAATTGTACAAATGTTTTCTATGTATGATCCAGTATGTATTTTATTGGAAACGCCATTTTCCAGATGGAAAATTTTGGACGAAAAGGATTTTTTAAATTGCGAGAGACCTGTGCCTTCTCTCGATGTTGAAAAAAGGGGGGAAGTCAAAAGACAAAGTGTACGTTCGGAAGTTTCGGAATGAATGGTATTCGGAGTATAAGTGGTTGTGTGGAAGTGTTTATTTAAAAAAACTTTTCTGTATGCCGTGTTTAATAGTATTTCTATTTTTTATGAAATCTAAATGAAAATCCTTCTCGCGGACGTCAGTTTTTCAGTAATATTGCAAACGCAACTAAAAATTTCCAGATTCATTTGAAACCGTTTGACCTTGAAAATTTGAAAATTTTCGCATGCGTCTTTTTTTTTCTTTTTAGCTAACCAATGAATATGCTTCACCTATTCTCAATGTCACGAGCCGCCACTGCATCCCGCTGTACAAAATGATCTTTTGGTAGGGTCGGAAATTCTTATTTTTTGAACTTTGTCATTTACAGATAAACAAAAAATGATCCCCTCAGGAAATAGAAGCTAATGAATATTACTACTTAGTATATACTACCTACAATATTTTATTATTATCATATTGCATGTTGCATAGAATTCAACTTGGTTTTTATACAACGTAAATAACGTAATGTGACAAAGTTTAAAAAATTTAAAAAGAAATTTAAAATCTAAAATATAAAGTTTGGAATTGGGAGGATTAAAAAGGATTCACCTTTCAAAAAAGCATACAAAAAGTTTACTTCTTTTAGACCATTGCATTGGCTACTTCCAGATTTTTTTAGTTTACCCGGGTTTTTTTCTTTATAATCATATAATTCACGGTGAATATGATGTCGCAAATATCTTTTAACATTTTAAAACGTTATTTAAATCACACATTACAAACTCAAAGATAAAAAACAAACATAAATTGGTATATGATGGTTAATTTTTGACATTCCATTGTCTTATCCTGGGTAATACAGGGTGACCAAGAAACAACTTCTAAAATTTGAACCACGCGTTCAACTTATCAAAAGCAACAACTTTTGACTAATAAATTTTTTTGGGGAGCCCACAGTTTTGTCCTCTATTTTTTTGCCTATACCTAGGCCTATGAGTTATAGAAATATCTAAGTAACATGAGTTAATGTTTTGTGGGACAACTTACGCTACCTTAACATTTTTACTGTCGTAAATTGTACCTGTATACTAGCACTAGATAATTAATTGACGCTTTTGCACTACTTTTTATTTATTATTACCTTTACTACCCTCGTACGTCGGAACGTCTACTTTAGTATAACGTAACAAAAAAATTATAGATTTAAAAAACAGTACTATTTTTAAAAAGCAACAGATTTTCGAAAACAATATTAAAGAAAACTTTTTGCTTTTGATATTTTAAATACAGGATTAAAATTTCGGCAAATATCTCTGGGCCTATTTAAAACTATTTAAAGAGTGCACATTCAAAAAGATATTTAAAATACAAACTGCAATGAAAATCCAAATTAAAGTAATCTAAAGATACTATTAATACAATTAAATAGATATTCGGTGCAAGGTCAGTATTAGTTTGTTGCATGTGCAAATGATAATAATCACACTGACACCATTACAATTACCTTTAGCATCCTCGACAATAATAATAGAACTGTCAACGACCATCAATACATTTAAAATAACGAAAAATATCACAGAAAAACAGAACACTTGCATTTTCGTATCAGTATAAACAAATCCTCATGAACACATAACTCACACTAGCTATTTAGGACACGATCTAACACACTTCTTTTTCATATATTAAGACAATGAAGTGCGTA
The DNA here is from genome assembly GCF_000390285.2 of Anoplophora glabripennis. NCBI lineage: Eukaryota > Metazoa > Arthropoda > Insecta > Coleoptera > Cerambycidae > Anoplophora > Anoplophora glabripennis. Next base: position 2,583,433 of record NW_019416350.1, on the reverse strand, counting down.
ATCTAAATTTGACCATGTCTTAATAAAATCCGCTTGTTCTCAAGACTAATTAGCATACAAACGTGTATGAGATATTTTCGAAACAACTTACAATGCTAGATTGAAAAATCAATAACGAATATGTAGGTAAGTTTTTAAGAACTGCGGTGCTAAAACTGCTTAATATTTCGTTAATCGTGCTGAGATCGCGCGAATTAAAGTGAACGCTACTTTTTAGGTGCAAGATGTGGAACTTTTGGTGTCGCTACTGGGATTTGGTGGAAGGATTGCTATGAATATATGCGGTCTAACCAAGGATAAAATTTGCGCTTGCAGAAGAGCACTTTGCATCCCCCCTTTTTCGCGGCACTGTACTGAGGCGCGGCGAGTGCTGAAACCTAATAGATTTTAATGTAAATAGTACGTCAAATAGACCAATTAATGCGTTGACAATTTGTGGGAACAGTTTCGGAATTATCCGGAAATGGGATTCACTTTCTTTCATCACGTACGCAATTTTATGGGCTACTGGCTTAATTCTTCTATTTCTATTTGTTTACAACATTTACCGAAATGTTTGTAGCGGGACAATGGCACTACAAAACTGTGCGTTTTACAGTTACTACGACATAGGAGGTGTGTCTGGTTTTGTATCTAGCAGCATTTGCTTAAATTTATATTTAACTTAGTGTTTGACAATCCTATGACAAGAAATGGAAACTAGGAAAATAAGTTCCTTATTAAAATCATCAAGAATATTTTTTTGGTGGAAATGTACAAGGCAGTGTTTTTAAAGGCATACAATGCTACCGGCATGGCGGTGTGATAAAAACGGACAAAAACTTTCGCAAGGAAAGAAATATGTAAATAGAATTTTATCGCACCTATTTTATATCGATAAATTCAACTGTTTCTGCCTTTATTAATTAATAAAATTAATTTGCATTTTTAAATAATAAAATCATTTGACGTACCCGATGTTTCAACAACAATTGTTAAACATTTTATCCACCAATGTGTAAACACATTTGGGTCCGTCTTACTTAGTTTCTACGAACTAACACAAATGTTGTCTTGCTTCACCATAACACAAATGCTTCGCCATAAATTAAAACGATATCCATCAACTCCGAGTTGCTATACACGCAAACCATTTTTGGCACTAACTACCCACTTTTGACACTAACTACTAAACAACTATTGTAAACACCACAGATAACAGGTAAATACTATGACAACGGCGATTGTAAAATCCGATTTCAGTATTCAGAGTCGCTGAGGCCACATGGCTCTCCACGAGCATTGCGAAAGACGCTAGAGATTACAGTTGTCCAGCTATGCAGTGGTTGAATGTACTATAACTTCAATACATTTTTTCTCGGAAACTATAAAGATTTTACAAATTTTTTTTTAAGATATTGACTCCATTTCTCATACCGCATCGATTCCCAATTTTTTTTTGGATAAGTTGTGAATCACCCTGTATAATGTAAATATTCCCTAAAGTATTCATTGCAATTTTTCAAACTATCTAAGGTCTGTGAGATACAACAAATCCTAATATGGATGTTTTTATTTATTTTTTTGAATGTCTATTAAGAGAACAGTAGTCAATATTTAAGCCAAATTTACTACGAGAGAAATTCCATTCATTGATTTTTCTTCACAAATTTGTTAATAATAATGAATTGGCAAAGAGAACAAAGGTAAATAAGTTATGTAATTCAAGTTAATTCTAAAAAATTTCATCAAATGAAGATGTATATAATTATGCTAATATATCTACTCAGTTTTCATCAAATAAAGTTGTATACAAGCACACTCGTTCTTAAAAAAGTTATTCAGACATGCTAAATAAATTTAAAATAAAAATTTATCACACGAACGAAAAAAAAACGTCTGTCGTATATAGATATTAAATAATATTTTTCAAAAGAATTATTGTTCTAGTTTCTAGTTGGAACTGCTTTTCACGAGATATTTTTGGGAAAACTTTACAGTTCTATAGTACATTGCTTTACTTTAAAAATGTGTTAAGGATATTTCAAAATCAAAATTTTTAGAACAAATATCAACCCCGTCAAGATATATCGGTATGAAGTTCAACGTTGTCGTTATATAAAACTGTTTTTATAAATTCTGCATTACATCAGTAAATTCCTCAACTATAACTAATTAGTTTAACTATATTGTTATTTTGCACCCACCTATATTCAATTAAAATAGAGAAAAATGATGTCAATTATTATATAATTTGTTGCATAAAAGTTATTTTCAATACATTGCTGGAAAAAATTGAATTCTTTTAGTGATTTTCGAAAGGTTACATCTCCGTGAACATTGATCCTATCCAGATAATAAAAAAAGAATTTCGAAGCTTTATGTCTCTCGTTTCAAGAGCTTTGGACTGATTTTTTTTCTTAAATTGAAACTAGGTACATTTAATGGAACATACAAACATACAAAATTATGGGACAAGTCGAGAAAAATTTTTCTTCTTCATTTTGATCATGATTACGTAATGTTTAGGACCAATAAACGTGTTCCTTTAATTCTTTCCAAAACTTTGATCACTTGGGACCGAAAAATGATTTGATGCATCAACTTGTCAATTTACAGGGTTATTGTGGGTACATTGAGCTGTAAAAGTGTCTCTCGAAATTAGCGGAAGATTTTCTAAAAAACTGTAAAAAGTCGTTATACAGGTCCTTGTAGAGAATTTATTCAAGTTTTCAAACTACCTTTGGATTTACTGTGCAATAATTTCTTGTAGATATATCGATGATTAAAGGCAAAAGTGTTATTTTTCATTCAACCATCGATATTTCAGCAACCAATAGTCACCCGGAGGCCTTTCAAAAATCAAATTCAAGTTGAATAAATGACGTATGAATGTATTGATTGAGTCTGAAAAAAATTTCAGTTCATGCGCAGTCCTAAAAAAAATTTTTTTTCTTGGGATATTTCTTCTGATTGCTCGATCACCAGAGCTCAAAAAAAATGTTTGTCTACAGACCTTGAAACTAGAGACTTAAAGCTTCAAAATTTTTATTATCTCAATATTACTGTTTTTCACTGAGATACTGCCTTTCGAAAATCACTAAAAAATTCTTGAAATTTTTTTATTAATTTAATTTTTTCCTGTAGTGTAGTTCAAAATATTGAAAGAAATAAAGAGGATCCAAAGGACTAGCTAATAATAATTTTCACTTGTATTTGTTTTTTTATTACATATAGCTATATTGAACTGTTTTCGAGCTAAACGCCAAAAACTCTGAAATAAAAGTAATTTATTATTGAACCACGTTATTTACGAATTATGTTTTATTTGTTTGGCTTGCCCCAAACGTTTCTTTTTGCATCATGAAATAAACAAGCTAGATATTTTCGATAATTTTTAGTACCTCGTAAGTATATCGCAAACAAAATTTTTTCGAACACAAGTTTAGAGCAACTTTATTTACTTACAAAATAAAATTTGGCCAATCGGTGTAGTTGCACGTTGTATAATATATTACAGATTTAGTTTTAGAATTTAATGTTAATGACGGTCTTTTAAACGCGATGTGTGGATTTAATATTTTATTCTATTTAGAAATCAATATTATGATAAATATATTTTACAAAAGAAAAAAATAGGTAGATAGATGATAAACCTATATAATAGATATAATAAATCTAATTAAAAAAATTTGCATCTCAAACTAAGTATGTTATATAATATACAAAATACAAAAAATAAAATAAGAAGAACTTAAAAATGTCCTATCTCCTACTGCTTTTTTAAAAAAATTTGTGATATATGAAACTATGAAATTTTTATTTAAACTTCTGCAAAAAATTAAGTGAGCAAAAAAATTTTTCGAATTTTTAGTGATTTTTCAGAATGCTGTATCTCAGTTAAAAATGATCGTATCAAGGTTTTAAAAAAAGCATTTTAAAGCGCCGAATATCTAGTTTCCAGATTTCTTAGTTCGAAATTTTTAGGAGCGACAGTCATCGCGAAATTCTAAGAAATAAGACTAAAAAATTTTTTTTTTTATTTCTGAAAATTTTTTGAAAATTTACTCTTCTTTATTTTTTAACAACTCAAGATAAAAATATTGAGTCATTTTTGATGCGATGTACTCTTTCCGTACCGTAATTTCCTTTATTTTGAATTAATGAAATTGATTAAAAGTTGATAAATAAAATAAAAATGATAAATGCCGCCTAGGCATGACAAAAATTAAAAAGTCTACAAAAACTTTTGATTAATTTTTTTCACTAGAATTACAAAAAATATTGTTAATTTTGAGAAAAACTGTTGGTTGGTTCCTTTGAATCAAAGATAGAGTTTTAAAAAAACCTGTTTTTCACACTTGTTAGATTCGTAAGAAAGTTTAGGATAATACGCACTATTTTTTCGCAGATCGAGGACTACACCAATCTTGGGGGTATCAACTTTTAATCAATTTCGTTAATTCAAAATAAAGGAAATTACGGTACGGAAAGAGTACATCGCTTCAAAAATGACTCAATATTTTTATCTTGAGTTGTTAAAAAATAAAGAAAATTTTCAAAAATTAAAAAAAAGTTTTCAAATTCAATGAGCAAAAAATGCCCAATCGTGAAAGAATTGAAAAAAAAATCAAATTTTTCATTTTTACGAACGTTACAGGGTGCTCAGAAATGTAAATTTTGCTCCTTTAAATTTTTCTGAAATTTTGATTAAGCGGTCCGGAAAAACCGTTCGATAGATCGATCTGCCCATTTACGGAGCTTTTGGGGGTACATCGAGGTGTAAAAAGTCGTACAAGCATTAGACTCTCCATCGATATTAGTAAAGATGCGGTCGACTTAGCAAAACAAGTCAAAAAGTCACTTTTTTTCATTTTTTTCAAGTTAATGTCGAGGATGAAAGAAAATTTTTTTCTTCCAAGAACGCTACATAGCCTTGTAGGAAATTTATTCGAGATTTCGAAACTGCCCGTCAATTTTCTGTCTGATCATTAGTTGCTGAGATATAAGATGGTTAAAGCCAAAAGGATGCTTTTGTATTCGTAGTCGAATATCTCCGGGTCAAATTAACGTAGAGAAAGATTTAAAAAAATAAATTTAAGCTGAATGAACAGGCTATCAAGTCCATATCATGATTTTTGTGTAAAAAATTTTTCCAATCCCGTGGACCGAGAAAAAAACGCAAAAAATTGAAAAAAATTTTTTTAGTATTATTTCTTAGAATTTCGCGATGACTGTCTCTCCTAAAAATTTTGAGCTAAGAAATCTGGAAACTAGACATTCGGGGCTGTAAAATGTTTTTTTTTAAACCTTGATGCGATCATTTTTAACTGAGATACAGCATTCTGAAAAATCACTAAAAATTCGAAAAATTTTTTTGCTCCCTTAGTTTTTTGCAGAAGTTTATCTGAAAACTAAGTTATGTCTGTACCTAAATGACGAACCTAATTAGTTTTAGCTAAATGAAGCAACACTGATGCTATCTCGTAATAACAGCAATTACTTTTTTTATGCGGGTATTGTGTTTTGTTATTGTGTTTTCTGTGGCCGCCTACGAAATAAATAAATATACATTTTGCAATATCTATATGCGAGGACACCCTTGATCTTCACAAAGATGCTGAATGAAAACCTAGTCTTTAATTAGTTTAATTAAACCTTAAAGGTATAATTTTTTTACCACACACATACGGCAGATTAAGATCTTTAATTTGCATAATACGTGTTTTCATATGATCGCGTTTTCGATATAATACAATTTTTAACTTTATTTTCTCGGCCAATTTGCATTGTTTAATGACTAATTGATTTCAAAATATGTATGTCTTGGATATCTGCTTACTGATTTCACTATTTTGGCTTAAAGCTACGTGCTCGGAAAAGTATAGGGGGATATTTATCAAACATTTATTACATTCAACGTTTTTATTTGCGCTTATTTATATAGCAGGACAAAAATTTGTTTCATAGATATTTTACTTTTGCTTACAAAAAAATGTTTTTACTAAACTCATAAATATATATCTATAGCAATTTATTCCACTCGATGTCTTTCATTGAAGATTCACACCCAATTTAATACCATAATACATCTATTTCTCTATGTAAACATCCTTAGAAGCAATTTGAAAATTACTTTTAACGACTACGGTACAAAAATAATTATTAGTCGTTGAGCAATATTGTAAAACAATGGCTTAACGATGTAACAGCTCGTAGTAGGAATTTTTATTCAAGCTATAGTGTATATTGGCAAAACGCAAAAAAATGCATATGTCATGCCACAAACTGAAATTAATTCATCATACTGCCAAAAATATGTAATTGCAATTTTAAGTAAGTATATTTTGAGGAAAAATTAATGTAGGACTGGATTTAACATAATTTCAGTTACAGATTCTCAAGCATTCAATAATGTTATGCAAATGATTTTAAAAAATGTCAGGAACACGACGCCATTACTAAAATTAAAATTTACCCATGACCTCGATATTTCTCAGAAAATCCACTTTTTGGGTGAAGACTTAAATATTATGAAAATAATATATTTTGCCAAAATTTAGGAAAAAATCAGTTCTGATAAATATTTGGTCCAGTTTTCATCCAGATAGTGGATTTTCTGAAAAGTATAGTACAGTACATGGGTAAATTTTACTAATGGCATCATGTTCAGCGTCGTAAAATACTATGAAATTGATATATTTGGATGAAGTCTAGGAAAAAATCAATTTTGACCCTATTTGGGCTTGTTTTTTTTTTTTTCACACAAATAGTGAATTTTCTGAGAAATATGTCATGGGTAAATTTTACCAATAGCATCATGTTCAGCACCTAAAAATACTACAAAAATGATATATTTGGAGAAAAATGAAGAAAAAATCAGTTTTGACCCATATTTGGACCAGGTTCACCTAAAGATTTCAGTTTTCTTCGAAATTTGTCTTGACGTCATGACGCATCGAATTCCTTCAGAAATTATATGTTTGTGTGGCTGCGTATCGATGTACAAAAAAGATAACATTTATTCAAATATATCTGATGATAGTCATGGAATTTGGGCTAAAGATTTAACAAATCAAAAATAAATATTACTGAAATATTGGGTGATACTGACACTGTTCCAGAATTCCAGAATTTCGGCGCCACTGAATATTCTCCAATTTGAGTCAAGTATATCTCAAAATATGAATTCTAAGAATTTCTAAGAAGAAAAATATATTCTGCTTTATTCAGAGACAGTTGAGTTTCATTTATATAAAGATAAAATTTATTATGCTGTTGTATAAATATAAAGCCATCTATTATACCAACAGAAAAGGATTTTTTTTTTAAATACAATTATAAATTCTATGTGATCAAAAAAGTCAAGATAAACATTTAAGTTAAGTTAAGAAAATTATAAGTGTCTACGTCAATGATGTTTTTTTTTGGACTCTTGATATTTTCATTATATAGGGTATTCCTAAATATCATATACATAAGGGAGGGGGTAATTTCATAACTAAAAATTAATATAAACATACGCTTCATTATCGATCTACAGGGTGTTGAAATTTTAAGATTTGTTTAGTTTTTTGTCTATAGTTGCTACAGTTATTGAGATATTTAGTTCAAATTCGGAATACAGGTTACCCTGTAGGGCTTACATCGTTGGGCATGCCAAATGGTCGTAATATTGAACCTCCTGTCCAAGGAATTTTCAACTTGGTGCGAAAGAAACGCTTTAATGGTTAATGCGAACAAAACTGTTTGTATGCATTTTTTCAACAGAACGGAAATTTCAGGCAATATATCAGTCTTAGTTAAAAATATAAATATTCAGTTTTCAAATACCGCCAAATTCCTAGGAGTCTACTTGGATAGTAATATGAGGTGGACTACTCACATAAATCATATATGTAAGAAGTTAAATAGTAGTTTCTATGCAATACTTCAGCTGAAAAATATATTTACCATTGATCAACTAATTAGTGTTTATTATGCTATTGTTTATTCTCATATTTCTTATAATGTTATCTTATGGGGAAGTGCGGGGGATGCTTCCAGAATTTTTATTTCTCAAAAGAGGATAGTTCGTCTAATATTTAACCTTAACGTCAGACAAACATGCAAAGATTATTTTAAACAATTTAATATACTTACTTTTTATTCTATATACATCTACAAATGTATACTATACGCAAAAAGTAATTATAAAAGTTTCATGCGTAACCGTGAGTACCATAACTACCGTACAAGAACTGCCGATTCTATACGACCTCTTAAACATTGTACCTCGTTGTTCGAGAAAAGCCCAATATTTAAAGGCATCCAATTCCTTAATCATCTGCCCATCTGCATAAGGCATGAAAATAACATTAATATTTTTAAAAGAAAACTGAAATACTTTCTTGTACGGGAATGTATATATGATGTATCACATTTCCTTAACAGTAAGTTTTAGTTACGAGTACCTAATAACTCCTTTATTGACTATTCTTATTCTTTACTATAAAGTCTCCAAGAAAAATAAAGGTTATTTAACAAAAATAGCTTATCTAGACAAAATGTTTATATAGTTTACACGCATATTTTTAGACTTTGTAATAGACCCGTCAAAGATTATGTATTTAATTATAAGTGATCGTTTGTGTTGTATGTTTGTCATTCTGTACTCCTGTGTAAATCGTCGTTTATACACTATTTTTATGACTTATCCTATACATTGTAAAATGTCATAAAGGACAAATAAATATTATTATTATTATTATTATTATTATTATTATAATTAT